>NW_026113032.1:0-45950 GCF_024323335.1 Lathyrus oleraceus
TCCAAGAGAAAACATACTCTATATGACATTTTAATAACTTTCATGTTGAGACATAGAGATAGTTTTTGCTGGAAAATAATTTTCTATGTTGAAACATTAATAGTCCTTTTGTCTAAACCCTAATTTGAAAGTCAACTTTCCAAGGCCATAACTTGCTCAATTTTTATGATATTATAGATGTACAAGTTGCACAATCAAATTCGATGTGTCTACTCAACTTGATGTCTGGAGTGAGAGCTAATTCAACATTTTTGAGCATGTGATATGAGGGTACATTATAGGTCATTTTGACCTATACCATTGATCAAGTGATTTTTCCACCTTCAAAAATGCATAACTCTATCATGCAACTTCATCATAAGCATTAGGATTAGGATCATACCTTGGCACCCTCCTTACCCCCTTTCATTGGGTTTGTTTTGGGAGAGATCAACAAGCACTTTGTGATTATATCATACTTTATTTTATCATTTTTATAACCAAAATAGCAAAAATATGTCTTTGTATTTGCCTAACTCTTTTGTAGGTAGGGCATGATCTCATTGATTCATCAAGTCCATATCTAGGGTTTTTGACCCTCATGAACAAAGAGCACAACCATGAATTGATTCAGAATGGTTATGAACATCATATATAAGTCCCAATGATCTCTAAATTTATATTGATCAAGTTTTCTTCAATAGTTTGAGGGTGATTTGCCTTGGAAACCCAAGTTTGATTGGGTATCCTGAGTAACTTCTCCAACAAGCTATCTCACCAATTGATCAAATTTATCAAGGGACACTTCAAAATTCATTATCTTATGCATTTATGATCTACCATGAGCCAAGAAAGTCAAGCGAATTGGAGGTTAGCAAGTTGGTTGGTGGTGATTGGCAGACGAATTCATCTGATCAAAACTGGGTCTCCCTAGACCCTATCTCCTACAATTTTCACCATATGAAAATAATTCCAAGAGCAAACTTACTCTAAATGACATTCTAAAAACTTTCATGTTGAGACATAGAGAGAGTTTTGCTTGGAAAATCATTTTCTATGTTGAAACATTATAGGTCATTTTGTCTAAACCCTAATTTGAAAGTCAACTTTCCAAGGCCATAACTTGCTCAATTTTTATGAGATGGAAGATTTCCAAGTTGCACAATCAAATTCGATGTGTCTATTTCAACTTTGATGTTTGGAGTGAGAGCTAATTCAACTTTTTTGAGCATGTGATATGAGGCTACATTATAGGTCACTTTTGACCTATAGCATTGATCAAGTGATTTTTCCAAACTTCAAAAATGCATAACTCTATCATGCAACTTCATCATAAGCATTAGCATTGGGATCATACCTTGGCACCCTCCTTACCCCTCTTTCATGGGTTTGTTTTGGGAGAGATCAACAAGCACTTTGTGATTATATCATACTTGTATTTTATCATTTTTACTCGCCAAAATACCAAAAATATGTCTTTGTATTTGCCTAACTCTTTTGTAAGTAGGGCATGATCTCATTGATTCATCAAGTCCATATCTAGGGTTTGAGACCCTCATGAACAAAGAGCACAACCATGAATTGATTCAAGAATGGTTATGAACATCATATATAAGTCCCAATGATCTCTACATGTTATATTGATCAAGTTTTCTTCAATAGTTTGAGGGTGATTTGCCTTGGAAACCCTAGTTAGATTGGGTATCCTGAGTAACTTCTCCAACAGGCTATCGCACCAATTGATCAAATTTCTCAAGGGACACTTCAAAATTTATCATCTTATGCATTGATGATCTACCATGAGCCAAGAAAGTCAAGAGAATTGAAGTTAGCAAGTTGGTTGGTGGTGATTGGCCAGACAAATTCATGTGATCAAAACTGGGTCTCCCTAGACCCTATCTCCAACAATTTTCACCATATGAAAATAATTCCAAGAGAAACATACTCTATATGACATTTTTAATAACTTTCATGTTGAGACATAGAGATAGTTTTGCTTGGAAAATAATTTTCTATGTTGAAACATTATAGGTCATTTTGTCTAAACCCTAATTTGAAAGTCAACTTTCCAAGGCCATAACTTGCTCAATTTTTATGATATGATAGATTTACAAGTTGCACAATCAAATTCGATGTGTCTACTTCAACTTTGATGTCTGGAGTGAGAGCTAATTCAACAATTTTGAGCATGTGATATGAGGTACATTATAGGTCATTTTGACCTATACCATTGATCAAGTGATTTTTCCAAACTTCAAAAATGCATAACTCTATCATGCAACTTCATCATAAGCATTAGGATTAGGATCATACCTTGGCACCCTCCTTACCCCTCTTTCATTGGGTTTGTTTTGGAGAGATCAACAAGCACTTTGTGATTATATCATACTTGTATTTTATCATTTTTATAACCAAAATAGCAAAATATGTCTTTGTATTTGCCTAACTCTTTTGTAGGTAGGGCATGATCTCATTGATTCATCAAGTCCATATCTAGGGTTTTTACCCTCATGAACAAAGAGCACAACCATGAATTGATTCAGAATGGTTATGAACATCATATATAAGTCCCAATGATCTCTAAATTTATATTGATCAAGTTTTCTTCAATAGTTTGAGGGTGATTTGCCTTGGAAACCCAAGTTTGATTGGGTATCCTGAGTAACTTCTCCAACAAGCTATCTCACCAATTGATCAAATTTATCAAGGGACAATTCAAAATTCATTATCTTATGCATTTATGATCTACCATGAGCCAAGAAATTCAAGCGAATTGGAGGTTAGCAAGTTGGTTGGTGGTGATTGGCCAGACGAATTCATCTGATCAAAACTGGGTCTCCCTAGACCCTATCTCCTACAATTTTCACCATATGAAAATATTCCAAGAGCAAACTTACTCTAAATGACATTCTAAACAACTTTCATGTTGAGACATAGAGAGAATTTTGCTTGGAAAATAATTTCTATGTTGAAACATATAGGTCATTTTATCTAAACCCTAATTTGAAAGTCAACTTTCCAAGGCCATAACTCGCTCAATTTTTATGAGATGGAAGATTTCCAAGTTGCACAGTCAAATTCGATGTGTCTACTTCAACTTTGATGTCTGGAGTGAGAGCTAATTCAACTTTTTGAGCATGTGATATGAGGCTACATTATAGGTCACTTTTGACCTATAGCATTGATCAAGTGATTTTTCCAAACTTCAAAAATGCATAACTCTATCATGCAACTTCATCATAAGCATTAGCATTGGGATCATACCTTGGCACCCTCCTTACCCCTCTTTCATGGGTTTGTTTTGGGAGAGATCAACAAGCACTTTGTGATTATATCATACTTGTATTTTATCATTTTTACTAACCAAAATACCAAAATATGTCTTTGTATTTGCCTAACTCTTTTGTAAGTAGGGCATGATCTCATTGATTCATCAAGTCCATATCTAGGGTTTGAGACCCTCATGAACAAAGAGCACAACCATGAATTGATTCAAGAATGGTTATGAACATCATATATAAGTCCCAATGATCTCTACATGTTATATTGATCAAGTTTTCTTCAATAGTTTGAGGGTGATTTGCCTTGGAAACCCTAGTTAGATTGGGTATCCTGAGTAACTTCTCCAACAGGCTATCGCACCAATTGATCAAATTTCTCAAGGGACACTTCAAAATTTATCATCTTATGCATTGATGATCTACCATGAGCCAAGAAAGTCAAGAGAATTGAAGTTTAGCAAGTTGGTTGGTGGTGATTGGCCAGACAAATTCATGTGATCAAAACTGGGTCTCCCTAGACCCTATCTCCAACAATTTTCACCATATGAAAATAATTCCAAGAGAAAACATACTCTATATGACATTTTTAATAACTTTCATGTTGAGACATAGAGATAGTTTTGCTTGGAAAATAATTTTCTATGTTGAAACATTATAGGTCATTTTGTCTAAACCCTAATTTGAAAGTCAACTTTCCAAGGCCATAACTTGCTCAATTTTTATGATATGATAGATTTACAAGTTGCACAATCAAATTCGATGTGTCTACTTCAACTTTGATGTCTGGATTGAGAGCTAATTCAACATTTTTGAGCATGTGATATGAGGGTACATTATAGGTCATTTTTGACCTATACCATTGATCAAGTGGTTTTTCCAAACTTCAAAAATGCATAACTCTATCATGCAACTTCATCATAAGCATTAGGATTAGGATCATACCTTGGCACCCTCCTTACCCCTCTTTCATTGGGTTTGTTTTGGGAGAGATCACCAAGCAATTTGTGATTATATCATACTTGTATTTTATTATTTTTACTAACCAAAATACCGAAAATATGTCTTTGTATTTGCCTAACTCTTTTCTAGGTAGTGCATGATCTCATTGATTCATCAAGTCCATATCTAGGGTTTTTGACCCTCATGAACAAAGAGCACAACCATGAATTGATTCAAGAATGGTTATTAACATCATATATAAGTCCCAATGATCTCTACATGTTATATTGATCAAGTTTTCTTCAATAGTTTGAGGGTGATTTGCCTTGGAAACCCAAGTTTGATTGGGTATCCTGAGTAACTTCTCCAACAAGCTATCTCACCAATTGATCAAATTTATCAAGGGACAATTCAAAATTCATTATCTTATGCATTTATGATCTACCATGAGCCAAGAAAGTCAAGCGAATTGTAGGTTAGCAAGTTGGTTGGTGGTGATTGGCCAGACGAATTCATCTGATCAAAACTGGGTCTCCCTAGACCCTATCTCCTACAATTTTCACCATATGAAAATAATTCCAAGAGCAAACTTACTCTAAATGACATTCTAAACAACTTTCATGTTGAGACATAGAGAGAATTTTGCTTGGAAAATAATTTTCTATGTTGAAACTATATAGGTCATTTTATCTAAACCCTAATTTGAAAGTCAACTTTCCAAGGCCATAACTCGCTCAATTTTTATGAGATGGAAGATTTCCAAGTTGCACAATCAAATTCGATGTGTCTACTTCAACTTTGATGTTTGGAGTGAGAGCTAATTCAACTTTTTGAGCATGTGATATGAGGCTACATTATAGGTCACTTTTGACCTATACCATTAATCAAGTGATTTTTCCAAACCTCAAAAATGCATAACTCTATCATGCAACTTCATCATAAGCATTAGCATTGGGATCATACCTTGGCACCCTCCTTACCCCTCTTTCATTGGTTTGTTTTGGGAGAGATCAAAAGCACTTTGTGATTATATCATACTTGTATTTTACCATTTTTACTAACCAAAATAGCAAAATATGTCTTTGTATTTGCCTAACTCTTTTGTAGGTAGGACATGATCTCATTGATTCATCAAGTCCATATCTAGGGTTTGAGACCCTCATGAACAAAGAGCACAACCATGAATTGATTCAAGAATGGTTATGAACATCATATATAAGTCCCAATGATCTCTACATGTTATATTGATCAAGTTTTCTTCAATAGTTTGAGGGTGATTTGCCTTGGAAACCCTAGTTAGATTGGGTATCCTGAGTAACTTCTCCAACAGTCTATCGCACCAATTGATCAAATTTCTCAAGGGACACTTCAAAATTTATCATCTTATGCATTGATGATCTACCATGAGCCAAGAAAGTCAAGAGAATTGAAGTTTAGCAAGTTGGTTGGTGGTGATTGGCCAGACAAATTCATGTGATCAAAACTGGGTCTCCCTAGACCCTATCTCCAACAATTTTCACCATATGAAAATAATTCCAAGAGAAAACATACTCTATATGACATTTTTAATAACTTTCATGTTGAGACATAGAGATAGTTTTGCTTGGAAAATAATTTTCTATGTTGAAACATTATAGGTCATTTTGTCTAAACCCTAATTTGAAAGTCAACTTTCCAAGGCCATAACTTGCTCAATTTTTATGATATGATAGATTTACAAGTTGCACAATCAAATTCGATGTGTCTACTTCAACTTTGATGTCTGGAGTGAGAGCTAATTCAAAATTTTTGAGCATGTGATATGAGGGTACATTATAGGTCATTTTTGACCTATACCAGTGATCAAGTGATTTTTCCAAACTTCAAAAATGCATAACTCTATCATGCAACTTCATCATAAGCATTAGGATTAGGATCATACCTTGGCACCCTCCTTACCCCTCTTTCATTGGGTTTGTTTTGGGAGAGATCAACAAGCACTTTGTGATTATATCATACTTGTATTTTATCATTTTTATAAACCAAAATAGCAAAAATATGTCTTTGTATTTGCCTAACTCTTTTGTAGGTAGGGCATGATCTCATTGATTCATCAAGTCCATATCTAGGGTTTTTGACCCTCATGAACAAAGAGCACAACCATGAATTGATTCAGAATGGTTATGAACATCATATATAAGTCCCAATGATCTCTAAATGTTATATTGATCAAGTTTTCTTCAATAGTTTGAGGGTGATTTGCCTTGGAAACCCAAGTTTGATTGGGTATCCTGAGTAACTTCTCCAACAAGCTATCTCACCAATTGATCAAATTTATCAAGGGACAATTCAAAATTCATTATCTTATGCATTTATGATCTACCATGAGCCAAGAAATTCAAGCGAATTGGAGGTTAGCAAGTTGGTTGGTGGTGATTGGCCAGACGAATTCATCTGATCAAAACTGGGTCTCCCTAGACCCTATCTCCTACAATTTTCACCATATGAAAATAATTCCAAGAGCAAACTTACTCTAAATGACATTCTAAACAACTTTCATGTTGAGACATAGAGAGAATTTTGCTTGGAAAATAATTTTCTATGTTGAAATAATATAGGTCATTTTATCTAAACCCTAATTTGAAAGTCAACTTTCCAAGGCCATAACTCGCTCAATTTTTATGAGATGGAAGATTTCCAAGTTGCACAATCAAATTCGATGTGTCTACTTCAACTTTGATGTCTGGAGTGAGAGCTAATTCAACTTTTTGAGCATGTGATATGAGGCTACATTATAGGTCACTTTTGACCTATACCATTAATCAAGTGATTTTTCCAAACCTCAAAAATGCATAACTCTATCATGCAACTTCATCATAAGCATTAGCATTGGGATCATACCTTGGCACCCTCCTTACCCCTCTTTCATTGGGTTTGTTTTGGGAGAGATCAAAAAGCACTTTGTGATTATATCATACTTGTATTTTATCATTTTTACTAACCAAAATAGCAAAAATATGTCTTTGTATTTGCCTAACTCTTTTGTAGGTAGGGAATGATCTCATTGATTCATCAAGTCCATATCTAGGGTTTGAGACCCTCATGAACAAAGAGCACAACCATGAATTGATTCAAGAATGGTTATGAACATCATATATAAGTCCCAATGATCTCTACATGTTATACTGATCAAGTTTTCTTCAATAGTTTGTGGGTGATTTGCCTTGGAAACCCTAGTTTGATTGGGTATCCTAAGTAACTTCTTCAAGAAGCTATCTCACCAATTGATCAAATTTCTCAAGGGACACTTCAAAATTCATCATCTTATCCATTTATGATCTACCATGAGCCAAGAAAGTCCAGAGAATTGGAGTTTAGCAAGTTGGTTGGTGGTGATTGGCCAGACGAATTCATCTGATCAAAAATGGGTCTCCCTAGACCCTATCTCCTACAATTTTCACCATATGAAAATAATTCCAAGAGCAAACTTACTCTAAATGATATTCTAAGCAACTTTCATGTTGAGACATAGTGATAGTTTTGCTTGGAAAATCATTTTCTATGTTGAAACATTATAGGTCATTTTGTCTAAACCCTAATTTGAAAGTCAACTTTCCAAGGCCATAACTTGCTCAATTTTTATGATATGATAGATTCATAAGTTGCACAATCAAATTCGATGTGTCTACTTCAACTTTGATGTCTGGAGTGAGAGCTAATTCAACTTTTTGAGCATGTGATATGAGGCTACATTATAAGTCACTTTTGACCTATACCATTGATCATGTGATTTTTCCAAACTTCAAAAATGCACAACTCTATCATGCAACTTCATCATAAGCATTAGCATTGGGATCATACCTTGGCACCCTCCTTACCCCTCTTTCATTGGGTTTGTTTTGGGAGAGATCAACAAGCACTTTGTGATTATATCATACTTGTATTTTATCATTTTTACTAACCAAAATACCAAAAATATGTCTTTGTATTTGCCTAACTCTTTTGTAAGTAGGGCATGATCTCATTGATTCATCAAGTCCATATCTAGGGTTTGAGACCCTCATGAACAAAGAGCACAACCATGAATTGATTCAAGAATGGTTATGAACATCATATATAAGTCCCAATGATCTCTACATGTTATATTGATCAGGTTTTCTTCAATAGTTTGAGGGTGATTTGCCTTGGAAACCCTAGTTTGATTGGGTATCCTGAGTAACTTCTCCAACAGGCTATCGCACCAATTGATCAAATTTCTCAAGGGACACTTCAAAATTCATCATCTTATGCATTGATGATCTACCAAGAGCCAAGAAAGTCAAGAGAATTGGAGGTTAGCAAGTTGGTTGGTGGTGATTGGCCAGACGAATTCATCTGACCAAAAATGGGTCTCCCTAGACCCTATCTCCTAAAATTTTCACCATATGAAAATAATTCCAAGAGAAAACATACTCTATATGACATTTTAAACAACTTTCATGTTGAGACATACAGATAGTTTTGCTTGGAAAATAATTTTCAATGTTGAAACATTATAGGTCATTTTGTCTAAACCCTAATTTGAAAGTCAACTTTCCAAGGCCATAACTTGCTCAATTTTTATGATATGATAGATTTACAAGTTGCACAATCAAATTCGATGTGTCTACTTCAACTTTGATGTCTGGAGTGAGAGCTAATTCAACATTTTTGAGCGTGTGAAATGAGGGTACATTATAGGTCATTTTTGACCTATACCATTGATCAAGTGATTTTTCCAAACCTCAAAAATGCATAACTCTATCATGCAACTTCATCATAAGCATTAGCATTGGGATCATACCTTGGCACCCTCCTTACCCCTCTTTCATTGGGTTTGTTTTGGGAGAGATCAAAAAGCACTTTGTGATTATATCATACTTGTATTTTATCATTTTTACTAACCAAAATAGCAAAAATATGTCTTTGTATTTGCCTAACTCTTTTGTAGGTAGGGCATGATCTCATTGATTCATCAAGTCCATATCTAGGGTTTGAGACCCTCATGAACAAAGAGCACAACCATGAATTGATTCAAGAATGGTTATGAACATCATATATAAGTCCCAATGATCTCTACATGTTATACTGATCAAGTTTTCTTCAATAGTTTGTGGGTGATTTGCCTTGGAAACCCTAGTTTGATTGGGTATCCTAAGTAACTTCTTCAAGAAGCTATCTCACCAATTGATCAAATTTCTCAAGGGACACTTCAAAATTCATCATCTTATCCATTTATGATCTACCATGAGCCAAGAAAGTCAGAGAATTGGAGTTTAGCAAGTTGGTTGGTGGTGATTGGCCAGACGAATTCATCTGATCAAAAATGGGTCTCCCTAGACCCTATCTCCTACAATTTTCACCATATGAAAATAATTCCAAGAGCAAACTTACTCTAAATGATATTCTAAACAACTTTCATGTTGAGACATAGCGATAGTTTTGCTTGGAAAATCATTTTCTATGTTGAAACATTATAGGTCATTTTGTCTAAACCCTAATTTGAAAGTCAACTTTCCAAGGCCATAACTTGCTCAATTTTTATGATATGATAGATTCATAAGTTGCACAATCAAATTCGATGTGTCTACTTCAACTTTGATGTCTGGAGTGAGAGCTAATTCAACTTTTTGAGCATGTGATATGAGGCTACATTATAAGTCACTTTTGACCTATACCATTGATCAAGTGATTTTTCCAAACTTCAAAAATGCACAACTCTATCATGCAACTTCATCATAAGCATTAGCATTGGGATCATACCTTGGCACCCTCCTTACCCCTCTTTCATTGGGTTTGTTTTGGGAGAGATCAACAAGCACTTTGTGATTATATCATACTTGTATTTTATCATTTTTACTAACCAAAATACCAAAAATATGTCTTTGTATTTGCCTAACTCTTTTGTAAGTAGGGCATGATCTCATTGATTCATCAAGTCCATATCTAGGGTTTGAGACCCTCATGAACAAAGAGCACAACCATGAATTGATTCAAGAATGGTTATGAACATCATATATAAGTCCCAATGATCTCTACATGTTATATTGATCAGGTTTTCTTCAATAGTTTGAGGGTGATTTGCCTTGGAAACCCTAGTTTGATTGGGTATCCTGAGTAACTTCTCCAACAGGCTATCGCACCAATTGATCAAATTTCTCAAGGGACACTTCAAAATTCATCATCTTATGCATTGATGATCTACCAAGAGCCAAGAAAGTCAAGAGAATTGGAGGTTAGCAAGTTGGTTGGTGGTGATTGGCCAGACGAATTCATCTGACCAAAAATGGGTCTCCCTAGACCCTATCTCCTACAATTTTCACCATATGAAAATAATTCCAAGAGAAAACATACTCTATATGACATTTTAAACAACTTTCATGTTGAGACATACAGATAGTTTTGCTTGGAAAATAATTTTCAATGTTGAAACATTATAGGTCATTTTGTCTAAACCCTAATTTGAAAGTCAACTTTCCAAGGCCATAACTTGCTCAATTTTTATGATATGATAGATTTACAAGTTGCACAATCAAATTCGATGTGTCTACTTCAACTTTGATGTCTGGAGTGAGAGCTAATTCAACATTTTTGAGCATGTGAAATGAGGGTACATTATAGGTCATTTTTGACCTATACCATTGATCAAGTGATTTTTCCAAACTTCAAAAATGCATAACTCTATCATGCAACTTCATCATAAGCATTAGCATTAGGATCATACCTTGGCACCCTCCTTACCCCTCTTTCATTGGGTTTGTTTTGGGAGAGATCAACAAGCACTTTGTGATTATATCATACTTGTATTTTATCATTTTTACTAACCAAAATAGCAAAAATATGTCTTTGTATTTGCCTAACTCTTTTGTAGGTAGGGCATGATCTCATTGATTCATCAACTCCATATCTAGGGTTTGAGACCCTCATGAACAAAGAGCACAACCATGAATTGATTAAAGAATGGTTATGAACATCATCTATAAGTCCCAATGATCTCTACATGTTATATTGATCAGGTTTTCTTCAATAGTTTAAGGGTGATTTGCCTTGGAAACCCTAGTTTAGTTGGGTATCCTAAGTAACTTCTCCAACAAGCTATCTCACCAATTGATCAAATTTCTCAAGGTACACTTCAAAATTCATGATCTTATGCATTTATGATCTACCATGAGCCAAGAAAGTCAAGAGAATTGGAGGTTAGCAAGTTGGTTGGTGGTGATTGGCCAGACGAATTCATCTGATCAAAAATGGGTCTCCCTAGACCCTATCTCCTACAATTTTAACCATATGAAAATAATTCCAAGAGAAAACTTACTTTAAATGACATTCTAAACAACTTTCATGTTGAGACATAGAGATAGTTTTGCTTGGAAAATCATTTTCTATGTTGAAACATTATAGGTCATTTTGTCTAAACCCTAATTTGAAAGTCAACTTTCCAAGGCCATAACTTGCTCAATTTTTATGATATGATAGTTTTATCAGTTGCACAATCAAATTCGATGTGTCTACTTCAACTTTGATGTTTGGAGTGAGACCTAATTCAACTTTTTTGAGATGTGATATGAGGCTACATTATAACTTACTTTTGACCTATACCATTGATCAAGTGATTTTTCCAAACTTCAAAAATGCATAACTATATAATGCAAATTCATCATAAGCATTAGCATTGGGATCATACCTTGGCACCCTCCTTACCCCTCTTTCATTGGGTTTGTCTTGGGAGAGATCACCAAGCACTTTGTGATTATATCATACTTGTATTTTATCATTTTTACTAACCAAAATACCAAAAATATGTATTTGTATTTGCCTAACTATTCTCTAGGTAGGGCATGATCTCATTGATTCATCAAGTCCATATCTAGGGTTTTTGACCCTCATGAACAAAGAGCACAACCATGAATTGATTCAAGAATGGTTATGAACATCATATATAAGTCCCAATGATCTCTACATGTTATATTGATTAAGTTTTCTTCAATAGTTTGAGGGTGATTTGCCTTGGAAACCCAAGTTTGATTGGGTATCTTGAGTAACTTCTCCAACAAGCTATCTCACCAATTGATCAAATTTCTCAAGGGACACTTCAAAATTCATCATCTTGTGCATTTATGATCTACCATGAGCCAAGAAAGTCCATTGGAGTTTAGCAAGTTGGTTGGTGGTTATTGGCCAGACGAATTCATCTGATCAAAACTGGGTCTCCCTAGACCCTATCTCCTACAATTTTAACCATATGAAAATAATTCCAAGAGAAAACTTACTCTAAATGACATTCTAAACAACTTTCATGTTGAGACATAGAGATAGTTTTGCTTGGAAAATAATTTTCTATGTTGAAACATTATAGGTCATTTTTCTAAACCCTAATTTGAAAGTCAACTTTCCAAGGCCATAACTTGCTCAATTTTTATGATATGATAGATTTACAAGTTGCACAATCAAATTCGATGTGTCTACTTCAACTTTGATGTTTGGAGTGAGAGTTAATTCAACTTTTTTGAGCGTGTGATATGAGGCTACATTATAGGTCACTTTTGACCTATACCATTGATCAAGTTATTTTTCCAAACTTCAAAAATGCATAACTATATAATGCAAATTGATCATAAGCATTAGCATTGGGATCATACCTTGGCACCCTCCTTACCCCTCTTTCATTGGGTTTGTTTTGGGAGAGATCACCAAGCACTTTGTGATTATATCATACTTGTATTTTATCATTTTTACTAACCAAAATACCAAAAATATGTCTTTGTATTTGCCTAACTCTTTTGTAGGTAGGGCATGATCTCATTGATTCCTGAAGTCCATATCTAGGGTTTGAGACCCTCATGAACGAAGAGCACAACCATGAATTGATTCAAGAATGGTTATGAACATCATATATAAGCCCCAATGATCTCTACATGTTATATTGATCAAGTTTTCTTCAATAGTTTGAGTGTGATTTGCCTTGAAAACTCTAGTTTGATTGGGTATCCTGAGTAACTTCTCCAACAAGCTATCTCACCAATTGATCAAATTTCTCAAGGGACACTTCAAAATTCATCATCTTATGCATTGATGATCTACCATGAGCCAAGAAAGTCAAGAGAATTGAAGTTTAGCAAGTTGGTTGGTGGTGATTGGCCAGACGAATTCATCTGATCAATACTGGGTCTCCCTAGACCCTATCTCCTACAATTTTCACCATATGAAAATAATTCCAAGAGAAAACTTACTCTAAATGACATTCTAAACAACTTTCATGTTGAGACATAGAGATAGTTTTGCTTGGAAAATCATTTTCTATGTTGAAACATTATAGGTCATTTTTTCTAAACCCTAATTTGAAAGTCAACTTTCCAAGGCCATAACTTGCTCAATTTTTATGATATGATAGATTTACAAGTTGCACAATCAAATTCGATGTGTCTACTTCAACTTTGATGTCTGGAGTGAGAGCTAATTCAACTTTTTTGAGCATGTGATATGAGGCTACATTATAGGTCACTTTTGACCTATACCATTGATCAAGTAATTTTTCCAAACTTCAAAAATGCATAACTCTATCATGCAACTTCATCATAAGCATTAGCATTGGGATCATACCTTGGCACTGTCCTTACCCCTCTTTCATTGGGTTTGTTTTGGGAGAGATCACCAAGCACTTTGTGATTATATCATACTTGTATTTTATCATTTTTACTAACCAAAATACCAAATATATGTCTTTGTATTTGCCTAACTCTTTTGTAGGTAGGGCATGATCTCATTGATTCATCAAGTCCATATCTAGGGTTTGAGACCCTCATGAACAAAGAGCTCAACCATGAATTGATTCAAGAATGGTTATGAACATCATATATAAGTCCCAATGATCTCTACATGTTATATTGATCAGGTTTTCTTCAATAGTTTAAGGGTGATTTGCCTTGGAAACCCTAGTTTAATTGGGTATCCTGAGTTAGTTCTCCAACAAGCTATCTCACCAATTGATCAAATTTCTCAAGGGACACTTCAAAATTCATCATCTTATGCATTTATCATCTACCATGAGCCAAGAAAGTCAAGAGAACTGGAGGTTAGAAAGTTGGTTGGTTGTGATTGGCCAGACGAATTCATCTGATCAAAAATGGGTCTCCCTAGACCCTATCTCCTACAATTTTCACCATATGAAAATAATTCCAAGAGAAAACTTACTCTATATGACATTTTAAACAACTTTCATGTTCAGACATAGTGATAGTTTTGCTTGGAAAATAATTTTCTATGTTGAAATATTATAGGTCATTTTGTCTAAACCCTAATTTGAAAGTCAACTTTCCAAGGCCTTAACTTGCTCAATTTTTATGATATGATAGATTTACCAGTTGCACAACCAAATTCGATGTGTCTATTTCAACTTTGATGTTTGGAGTGAGAGTTACTTCAACTTTTTTGAGCATGTGATATGAGGCTACATTATAGGTCACTTTTGACCTATACCATTGATCAAGTGATTTTTCCAAACTTCAAAAATGCATAACTATATAATGCAAATTGATCATAAGCATTAGCATTGGGATCATCCCTTGGCACCCTCCTTACCCCTCTTTCATTGGGTTTGTTTTGGGAGAGATCACCAAGCACTTTGTGATTATATCATACTTGTATTTTATCATTTTTACTAACCAAAATACCAAATATATGTCTTTGTATTTGCCTAACTCTTTTGTAGGTAGGGCATGATCTCATTGATTCCTGAAGTCCATATCTAGGGTTTGAGACCCTCATGAACGAAGAGCACAACCATGAATTGATTCAAGAATGGTTATGAACATCATATATAAGCCCCAATGATCTCTACATGTTATATTGATCAAGTTTTCTTCAATAGTTTGAGTGTGATTTGCCTTGAAAACTCTAGTTTGATTGGGTATCCTGAGTAACTTCTCCAACAATCTATCTCACCAATTGATCAAATTTCTCAAGGGACACTTCAAAATTCATCATCTTATGCATTGATGATCTACCATGAGCCAAGAAAGTCAAGAGAATTGAAGTTTAGCAAGTTGGTTGGTGGTGATTGGCCAGACGAATTCATCTGATCAATACTGGGTCTCCCTAGACCGTATCTCCTACAATTTTCACCATATGAAAATAATTCCAAGAGAAAACTTACTCTAAATGACATTCTAAACAACTTTCATGTTGAGACATAGAGATAGTTTTGCTTGGAAAATCATTTTCTATGTTGAAAGTCAACTTTCCAAGGCCATAACTTGCTCAATTTTTATGATATGATAGATTTACAAGTTGCACAATCAAATTCGATGTGTCTACTTCAACTTTGATGTCTGGAGTGAGAGCTAATTCAACTTTTTTGAGCATGTGATATGAGGCTACATTATAGGTCACTTTTGACCTATACCATTGATCAAGTAATTTTTCCAAACTTCAAAAATGCATAACTCTATCATGCAACTTCATCATAAGCATTAGCATTGGGATCATACCTTGGCACCTGATAACACGAAACTATATCACATTTTAAGACTTAATTCAATTAAATTATTTTATCATCTACGCTAATTTATCCCATTTCATCAGATATTATGCAGTATTTCTTTTCTATTTACATCAGGTACCCATTTTGAAGCAAAAGTGAAAAAGGGAAGAAAAGGAGGTGTAAAAAGCAACAAAAAGGAGAGAAAAGGAACCAAAGGCCAAAGCCCAGCCCAAAGCGCACAAGTCACCAATGTTGTGCCTGTGACGGACGTCACAGGACGCGTGACGAGCGTCACGCGAAGTAACCTTGTGACGGACGTCACACATGGTGTGACGGACGTCACACCAGTCCTCTATATTTTTGGCGCAAGGAACTCAACTGACCACGTTGAAGCCCACTTCCACGCACGCTTAACCCTCGGAAGCCTACTACCATGCACGCGGAAACCCTTGAAAAGTGGTTACACCAGCAGCTTATAAATAGCAGCAAATTGGGAACTTCCAGACACACAGTTTTTGCACGCTCAGTTTTGCGGAAGCTCTGCCAAATTTATTTTTCACGCCTTTGCCTATTTTTCTTCCTTTCCAGCATCGTCCACTTTATTTATTTTATTTTGCAAGCTTTGTTTTCTTTTTCCCTTGCAATTTATTTTCCCCGTTCTTAGCTTTTAGATATTTTTCGCGTAGTAGTTTCTACACCGGAACTACTGGGCAACTTTATACCGGATTTAACCTTACGTTATATTCGAGTTTTTTTATTTCCTTGATTTAATTTACCGTTTAATTGAAGAATCGAAGAACAAATCCTACCGGCTTGTGGAGGAGTGTTCAAAGACCATTGTATTACGCATTCAGGTTCTTTAATAGCTATTTAATTTTTAATGTTTCATTCTACTGTTTATTTACGTTGCATGCCTGGAATGAGTCTGTTTATGCATGATATAGATTCTTATTTATTTAGCATGTCTGGCTAATTTGCCTAGGTATCGGTATGTAAAGTAAGCAGAATAAGGGGTCAAGACTAAGTCGGTCTATTCAAACTTAAAATCAGAATCAATCTTTTTATGGTCTTAACTTACAGGTTTAATAACAAGATTTTTTACAAAAGTAAAAGGCATAAAGAAGTTGAAACCAACAGAGCGAGAGTTTGAGGTTTTAACTGGACAGTGTAGGTTAGTCATTAAGTCTATCTCAGGGCGAGAGCAAGTTTTAGAATTAATTAAATTCTGACTTTTTTCCAAAAAGTATTTTTTAAAGATCGAATGTGAGGACGAGAGTTAAGCATTTAGATTTAATTGTATAACCTAAGTCAACAGAGCGAAAGTTTGAGATAAGGGTGTTTAAAACGGTCAGTATTTTCTTAAAAAGAGTTTCTGCAACTTTATTGTTTTCAAAATATGATTTTTGACTTAATTATAAGTGACAGCAACATTAACATAAGATCACGGTTTCTTCAATAGAGCGAGAGTTTGAGATAAAACCTTTAACCAATAAAGTTAGTCGAAACGATTTATTTTAAAACCGAGAGACCGACAAGGAATTGATTCCCTAGTTTTGACGAACTACATACCGATATCCGTTTTATTAATATTTAATCTAGATCTTAGTTTAGCTCTTAGCTCCTTTCCCCAAACAATCAAACATTTTCACCTTAGATTTACATAGTAACCTTAGATAACGGTACATCGATTCATAAGTCCCTGTGGGATTGATATCTTTTAAAACTACGCGATAGAACTGTGCACTTGCAGTTTGTATCCCATTCTCGACTCACACAGTCGAGCGATCAAGTTTTTGGCGCCGTTGCCGGGGACTTTTATTCAATCGATATCGTAACTCTTCCGTTACACTGTAGAGACTAAGGTTTCTTTTTCCTTCTATTCTTTCTTTCGTTGATTTGTATGCCACGCACTCGCTCTCAAGGCGAATCGCTCTATTTACGAATCAACGATATCGAACTATATCTCCGAGTCTTACGACGAATTCGGGAATATCGTGCTGAAAACGATCTCCCTCCTATAAACCTTCCTGATATCAAAAACATTTTTCCTTCTTTAACCGAGATGGCAGAACCAGCTCGTGCTCTTAGAGATTACGCCGCTCCATCGCAAGATGAACCGCATTCAAGTATTGCTCCGCCCGCAATCGAAGCAAACAACTTTGAACTTAAACCTTCACTGTTGCAGGCTGTGCAACAGAACCAATTCTCTGGAAATCTTACCGAAGATCCAAACCTTCATTTATCCATATTTGTTCAATATGCTGATACTGTTAAAGCTAATGGTGTCACTTCAGAGGCAATTCGACTTCGTCTTTTTCCTTTCTCATTAAGAGATAGCGCTAGAAGATGGCTTCAATCTCTACCTTCCAACTCAGTCACCACATGGAACGAGTTGAAGAAAGTTTTTCTTGCCCGATATTTTCCGCCAAGCAAAACAGCTATGTTAAGAGCCCAGATAAACGGATTTAAACAGAAAGACAACGAGTCTCTTTTCGAAGCATGGGAAAGATACAAAGACATGATGAGACTTTGCCCACACCATGGTTTGGAAGACTGGTTAGTAATTCACACATTTTATAATGGTCTCTTATACAATACAAGGTTAACAATAGACGCCGCTGCAGGTGGTGCACTAATGAACAAACCTTATGCTGATGCTTACCAGCTTATCGAGAGCATGGCCCAAAACCACTATCAGTGGGGAACCGAACGAACAACAGTGGAAAAACCTCAACCGAAAACTGGCATGTACGAGATAAGTAACCTTGATCACGTTAATGCAAAAGTGGATGCTTTGGTCCAGAAAATTGAAAGTTTAAACGTATCACCACCAACCGCCGTGGTTGCTATAACTCAGAATTGCGAGGTCTGTGGAATCCAAGGCCACACTCCTACGGAATGTCAACTCTTGACTGGAATCCAAACAGAGCAAGTAAACTATGCTCAAGGAAGCCCCTATTCGAATACCTATAACCCAAATTGGAAGAACCATCCAAACTTTTCATATAAGAGTAATAATGCTTTATACGCACCTGGACAGTCTCCGAATCAAACCCCATCTATACCTCCGGGATATCAGAAACCAAATCCTAACAATAATACCCCTAGAAAATCCAACTTGGAAATCATGATGGAAAACTTTATAGCTTCCCAACAACAAACCAATAAAGATTTCTTAAACCAGAACATACACACTGGCGAACAACTTAAACAACTAGCAAGCAAAGTAGATGCCTTAGCTACCCATAACAAAATGTTAGAAACCCAAATATCTCAAGTAGCTCAACAACAAGCACCTACTGCTGCACCAACTGGTACATTCCCTGGACAGCCCCAACCTAATCCGAGAAGCCAAGCCCATGCAATTATATTAAGAAGTGGAACGGAAGTGGAAGGACCGTCTGATCCAAGGATAGAAAACCAAAACCCTAAGAAATCTACTGAGGAAAGTGAACCTAAGGAAAAGGAAGAGAGTAATAAGGATACCCTAGAAAAGAAGGAACCTTATGTACCTCCACCACCTTACAAACCACCTATACCTTACCCTCAAAGGCTTGTTAAAACCAAAGATGTAGGCCAATTTAGAAAATTTGTCGATCTCCTTAAGCAATTAAACGTTACAATCCCATTTACCGAAGCTATTACGCAGATGCCCTCATATGCTAAATTCTTAAAAGAAATTCTTTCTAATAAAAGGAAACTTGAGGATAGCGAAACCGTTACACTCCCTGCCGAATGTAGCGCTATAATCCAAAACATGCCCCCTAAACTCAAGGATCCGGGTAGTTTCTCTATACCCTGTCACATAGGAAAATTTGTCATCGACAAAGCCTTATGCGATTTAGGAGCCGGAATTAGCGTTATGCCTCTATCCATATGTAAGAGACTGGAAATGGGAGAATTAAGACCGACCAAGATGTCTGTAAAACTAGCGGATCGTTCCATCAAATATCCTGTAGGAATCCTTGAAAACGTTCCCGTACGCATAGGTCAGTTTTACATTCCCACTGACTTCACAATTATGGACATTAGAGAAGATGATACTACACCTATTATACTAGGAAGACCATTCTTAGCAACTGCCGGTGCAATCATAGACGTAAAACGAGGACGACTCACCTTCGAAGTAGGTGAAGAGAAAATTGAATTCATTCTTTCCAAATTCTTGAAAGCACCTGCAATAGAAGATACATGTTACTTCATGGATATCATCGATGAATGCATAAAAGAAGCAGAGTCAGGAGAAGACAAATCATCAGACCATCTTTTAGAAGACAAATCTAAACAATGCTTAGCAATAACACCAGATCCTACGCAGTGTCTTAACAAACCAACCCCTGATTTGAAAACACTTCCCAAAAATCTGAGATATGAATTCCTAGACTTAGAACTTGAACGACCCGTGATAGTCAATGCAGATCTAGGAAGACTCGAAACAGAAAAACTCCTACATATCTTAAGAAAATATCCAACCGCACTAGGATACCACATAACCGATCTTAAAGGAATAAGCCCTTCTATTTGTATGCATCGCATCATGTTAGAAGAAGACGGTAAAACCTCTAGGGAACACCAGAGAAGACTAAATCCGATCCTAAGTGAGGTAGTAAAGAAAGAAATAACCAAGTTATTAGAAGCAGGTATTATATATCCTATATCTGATAGCAAATGGGTCAGTCCTGTACACGTTGTACCAAAGAAAGGAGGCATAACCGTTATTGAAAACGAAAAAGGAGAAACTATAACTAAACGAATCGAATCGGGATGGAGAATGTGCATTGATTATAGGAAACTAAACAAAGCAACCCGAAAAGATCATTTCCCTTTACCATTCATTGACCAAATGTTAGAACGATTAGCTAAACATTCACATTTCTGTTATTTAGACGGTTATTCAGGCTTCTTTCAAATACCAATTCACCCTGATGACCAAGAAAAGACAACATTCACATGCCCTTTTGGTACCTTCGCGTATAGACGAATGCCGTTTGGTCTGTGTAATGCTCCTGCAACTTTTCAAAGATGCATGATGGCAATTTTCGCCGACTTTCTCAAAAACATCATGGAAGTATTCATGGATGACTTTTCTGTATACGGACAAAGTTTCGAAGAATGCCTTGAAAACCTGGAAAGAGTTCTTGAACGATGTGTAAAAGTAAACTTAGTACTTAATTGGGAAAAGTGCCACTTTATGGTACAAGAAGGAATTGTTTTAGGACACATCATCTCGAACAGAGGAATTGAAGTAGACAAAGCCAAAATAGAGGTAATCGAAAATCTTCAACCCCCAAGAACCGTGAGAGAAGTACGAAGCTTTTTAGGACACGCCGGTTTCTACCGACGATTCATCAAAGACTTCTCTAAGATAACTAAACCCTTAACCGGACTATTAATGAAAGATGCTGAATTCATATTCGACGATAACTGTTTAAAAGCATTTCAAACTCTTAAACAAGCATTGATCTCCGCACCCATTATGCAGACACCAGACTGGAATGAACCATTCGAAATAATGTGCGATGCCAGTGATTATGCTGTAGGTGCTGTTTTAGGACAAAGAAAGGATAAAAAGCTCCATGTTATATATTACGCTAGCAGAACCCTGGATGAAGCGCAGATGAATTATGCCACAACCGAGAAAGAACTCCTAGCAGTAGTATTTGCGCTAGATAAATTTCGTTCTTACTTGGTAGGAGCCAAAATAATAGTTTACACTGATCACGCTGCTATCAGGTACCTTCTAACAAAAAAGGATGCTAAACCTAGACTCCTAAGATGGATCTTGTTACTACAAGAATTCGACTTAGAAATCAAGGACAAGAAAGGAACTGAGAACGTAGTAGCAGACCACCTCTCTAGACTTGAGAACCTTGAACCAGAAAGAACATCCATTAATGATGATTTCTCGTATGACAAACTCATAGCTACTTTGGAAGAGAACAACTCCGACATGCAAGTAGAAACCACCTTAGCTATATCTGTCATACCATGGTACGCTGATCTAGTTAATTATTTAGCTGCCGGAATAGTTCCACCTACTTTATCTTACCAGCAGAAGAAAAGATTCTTCCACGACATAAAACACTATTACTGGGATGATCCCTTACTTTTCAAAAGAGGTCCCGATGGTATTTTCCGTCGATGTGTACCCGAAGAAGAGGTAGAAAATATAATCCAACACTGTCACTCCGCGCCTTATGGTGGACACACAAGTACATCCAAGACCTGCTCTAAAATCCTACAAGCAGGCTTCTATTGGCCAACTATATGGAAGGACGTACATGCGGCTATTAAGGAGTGTGACAGATGTCAACGCACGGGAAACATATCTAGACGTGACGAGATGCCACAAAAAGGTATTTTGGAAGTAGAGATTTTTGACGTGTGGGGAATAGACTTCATGGGACCGTTTCCGTCCTCTTTCGGTAACAAATACATACTCGTGGCGGTTGACTACGTATCAAAGTGGATCGAAGCTATAGCTTCTCCAACTAATGACACCCGAGCAGTAACTAGACTCTTTAAAAATATAATATTTCCGAGATTTGGCATCCCAAGGATAGTAGTCAGTGATGGTGGATCGCACTTTATATCCAAGGTACTCGAAAAACTACTACTTAAATATGGAGTGAGACATAGGATAGCAACACCTTACCACCCTCAAACCAGTGGACAAGTGGAAGTATCTAACAGAGAAATCAAGCAAATACTAGAAAAAACGGTCGCCACTTCAAGGAAAGATTGGTCATTGAAATTACCAGAAGCTTTATGGGCATACCGAACTGCTTATAAAACTCCCATAGGGACGACCCCATTTAAGCTCATTTATGGAAAATCCTGTCACCTCCCGGTAGAATTAGAACATAAAGCCTATTGGGCTATTAGAAATTTAAATTTGAATTATAAAGCCGCCGGTGAAAAGAGAATCCTTGACATAAACGAATTAGAGGAACTCAGAAGAGACGCCTATGAAAATGCCAAAATCTATAAGGAAAGAACAAAACAATGGCATGATAAGCGTATATCAAGGAAAATCTTCAAGCAAGGCGACGCAGTACTCTTATTTAACTCCAGACTAAATTTATTCCCGGGAAAACTACGATCCAGATGGTCAGGACCTTTCCATATCACTAAAATCTTTCCCAGTGGAGCGGTAGAAATTAAAGGACAATCTACAGAACCGTTCACCGTAAACGGGCAACGTCTGAAACATTATCACTATGCGGAAACCAACGAGGATTCGCAAATTCTACACTTAGACGAAACGCCCCCAGGACTCATAGACAATATTTAACAGTTTCTTTGTCGAGCTTGCGACATTTAAACAAAGCGCTTAGTGGGAGACAACCCACAAATTAATCTGTTATTATATTATTTCATTATTATTATCATTTCTCTATTTCTCTCTTAATTATTCTTTTAATTTCTATTTAGTATTCATTATTGATTTATTCAAAAAGAAAAAAAATATATCTATATATATTAATAATAATTCTATTCTTCTTTCGGCATTTGGCCAAATCCTGACTTAAACTCATGTTTTCTTTTCTCTAGTTAACACTAACCAGATGGGACATTTTGACCGTATGGGTATCAAGTTCAGAGGAATGGCTCAGAAACGAAGGTTTGAAGAACTAGCCACTAGAGAGATGCTACCTAGTTTATATGCTGATGATTGGGCTATGACTGCCCTTGGACTGAGACAGAGTGTCCTGTTTTTGCTGAATCAGATAGGATGGGAGACCTCCCCTATTCTGAGACCTTTCACCACCTACCGGAGGCTCACATTAGAATTCCTTAGTTCATTAATCTATCTACCTAGCCATGGAAAAGGAATTACCAGAGGTTTTATCCAGTTCAGAATGTTCAATATGGAGTACCAATTTAATACTAGAGACTTCACCAACCTTTTGGGTTTTCCTACCTCCTTTGATACATTCACTATAAGCCAGGAAGAACTTCTTGAATATAGAGAGCTTGAACACTTTTGGGGTAAGCTGACTGGAAATGATGAGCCCGAAGAACATGAGTTTCTCTCTGGAAACATACATAACCCGGCTTTTCGCTATTTCCATAAGATCCTGACCCACACTTTATTTGGGAAGAAGCCAAATAGTACTTCAGTTTCACGTGATGAACTCTTCATCATATTTTGTGCTTCCCAGAACCGTCCAGTAAACGGTGCTACTTTTATGTTAGCTAATTTGGACCACCTTATCCAGGATGAGAGAGCACCCATTAGAATAGGCGGCCTGATAACTATGATAGGTAATGCTATTGGACTACGTCAGCCTATGCTTGACCTGAACCCTTTTTGTGGCATTACCACTATGAGTATACCTTTCCTCTTCAACACTATGTTTATAGCAAACATAGGGTCTGATGAGTTTGAGCTTGTTATTGATAACCAGGTTCTCTGCCTATTCACCCTGCCCGATCCTAGGACTAGTGTTCATAACCAAAGGAACTGGCTCTATAACCTGAATGAAACCCCAACTCCTGCTGGATCCACTGAATCCATCCAGGATTATGAGATTTGTGATGACTATGAGCATTATGTTGACCATATCTCTCTTGCTGAATCTGACCCTCAGACTCCATCCGGCTACCATGACATTGATCCTCCTCCTCAGCCTGTCCTGACCGAAGAATCAGCCATACCTGATCTCCGACATCATATGCCAGGAACAGATATTAAAACTGTCATTGAAGCTTTGATGTCAGAACAAAACGCCCTTAGGGAAGATTTCCACAGCTTGAGACTTGCAGTCCTAGAACACATGAGCAGTACGGCAAGTCAGTTACGTATGTTACGGCATCATGTTAACTCTTTTACTCCTCCGGCCAGAGATCCGAAGATAGATGGAATTTAGTTATTTTTCTTTCTAAGTTATTTAGTTTTAGGCTAGATTTTTTCATTAATGTTATTTGAATTCATGTTTATTTCTATTTCATTTTATTATTTTCCCTTCCTGTAATACATTATGATCCTTTTTATTGAAGCTGTTTAGTTAATCTATTTTGCAATGCCTATTATGCTCTACTGTTATTACTTATTATTATTATACAAAGCAAGTAAGCATGCATACTAAATTAAGCTACAGACTAAAACGTTCATAAGCAGAATAAAATATTAAATTACGCTACCAAAGTAATTCTGTGAAGCGCTACTAAGCCTTTCCAAAAAGAACGGTGTGACGAGCGTCACACCACCCATGACGGACGGCACACTTAGCACTTGTTACGAGCGTCACAGCTTTGTGACGAGCGTAACGCCTCTCAGATATGTGAACGTTAGGGAGCCGTTGGAGACGAACGTTACACCCCTTACCTTTTTACATTCCCCATTCATTTTTCATTTACCACAATTAATTACTTTTCAACCACTCTTTCTTTTCACCTCCCACATTTTACCTATAAATACCCTCCAAACTTCCTTCTTTCACCACAAACAATTCTCTCATATCAAATATACACTTCTTTTCTTTTCCAAATCACTCATTCAAAAATTCATCACAATGGCGGGAAATCAAAATTTCGGAAATATCATCTTCCGATCCGGAGATGACAACTATCAGCAAGAGCAATTCGAGCGCTTCCAACAGCGAGGCGTCGCTCCCACCAGGTACCCCGATTTAACTTGTTTACAACAATTGGGCTTACTCCAAGGTATCGAGTGGATGCTCCGTAGAGCCGATTTAACCTTCCTTTGCACCCATAACCAACCCACCTATCCTTCCCTAACCTTAGAATTCCTAAGTTCTTACGACTACACCACTCCCACCGGTGAAGGTGAATTTCTAACCGGTACAGCAACCTTCCGTATGTTTAACACCGAGTACTCTCTAACCCAACGCCAATTGAGTGCCATGCTACAATTTCCCACAGAAGGTCTGCTCCATGCCAGAATTCCCCCAACCTCAAACTGGAACACAGTTCTAGTTTTCGACCTTTTTAAGAAAATTTCCGGTATAAATACCTACAACTGGGAAGAACTCCTTCTCTCCCACATCCATAACCCCACCATCCGCTATTTTCTCCGTATCCTGCAAAACACACTCTTTGGAAGACCAAACAACAGTAAGGTCAACTCAAAAGAACTCTTTTTCCTCCAGTGCGTTTTCGAAACGGATACTACGGTAAACGCCGCCTCTTTTCTCCTTCATCATATCCGCACCTTATGTGCTAGAGGCCGGCAACCATTCATAATTGGTGGATTAATAACCTCCATAGCACTTGGCCTGAACCTAGGGGATAAACTCCAAACTTTAGAATCCCTACCACCCCTGTCTATGGATATCAGCTATTGTCGCTCCAGCCGCCTGATTAAAAACAGAGTAGGCGGAGGCTATTATCTGATGGTGAACAACCAAGCAGTCCCAAGTGTTGTGCTACCCAATACCACCCTAACCGATGTCACAAACCCGAACCGCCACCTCTACGATCTTAGCGCTCCTGAAACCACTGAACCTTCACAAACAAACCAGCAAACAGATGAGTTTGAAGAAATGGAACAAGGTGATCATCCGCCAACACAACCGTCAGTCCCGCTCAACCCTTCCAGTAATGCAGCCGGCCCATCCTCCCAACGTCGTCGACGACGAAGGCCCGCGACCAACGATGACATTATGGATGCTATCGATGGAATGCAGGCACAGAATACAGAGATGATGCAGATGATGCGTCATATGCAACAGCAACAGGATGCTCGGAATGCCATAACCGACCAGCGGTTTACTGAGTTGTTTAGCAGATTCGACAGCTTAGACATACGTCAAAGATCACCAGGACCAAGAACCAGAGGTGGAAGGCAGCCTTAGTTGTATTTTTCTTTTTCCTTTCCATTTTGTATTACTTTCCCTTCAAACATCGAGGACAATGTTTAGTTCAAGTATGGGGGGGGAAATTATTCTTTCCATTCTCATCTTTGTTTCAAGTTTGTACTCTCCCTTTTCATTGTTAATTCCTTATAAAAACAAAATAATTTTTTTTTTAAGTTAAGTCCTGAATATGAAGAAAATTTTCTATTATCTATTCCCCTCAATTTCCTGAGCCATAACAAAAATTTTAACACACCCAACAAGTATAAAGGTTGCCTACTTTATAAAATTTGAGTGAAATCAAAACAAAATCATTACCATAACAACGCTCTGAGAACCTCGATATGTTAGATCAGGATAAGTACCCATTATACCGATTCCTTGAACTTTTAGTTCTATGGCAACCCCAAGTAGTTTATACAGAAGTCAGCACCATCTTAATAGCAAACTACGTGGAGAGCCGATGAATATAAGTGAATGATCCCCAAAGTAACCTAAGACAATTAAATTAGGTGATCCTTACCAGATCATTTAATCTAAAGGTTGCAGATCATGCAAAAGCACAATACGAAAGATCCATTATGAATTGGTTCAGTAGGAATCTGGTACTGAACTTGGTAGGGCGGACTACGGTTCGATCCCCCGCAATTTGCAATGGACTGAATAATGAAGTTATCCGACTTATGTACCAGAACTTCTAGCTAAAAGCGGATCATAGTCACTAACCGGTTACTCCACTATGTGCGCGAAGAGATAAAGGGCTTAATGTGATTTCGCTAGAATGAAAACGGGCAAAATAAGACTAAAGGAACCAGGATAGCTATCATAGGGTACTTGAACTGATTGGCATAAGGTAGGGTTATCTGAAGTTGTAACGGTAGTTGTTGATGTCAAGATTAAACTCAAGTCCTCCTAAACAAAAATCCATTGGCAACCTAGTACGAATTGATGTGTGCTTTAAAATTTCATCCGGCTAAAACTTTTAACAAGTTCTATACTGAATTTTGCTTGAGGACAAGCAAAGATTTAAGTATGGGGGAGTTTGATAACACGAAACTATATCACATTTTAAGACTTAATTCAATTAAATTATTTTATCATCTACGCTAATTTATCCCATTTCATCAGATATTATGCAGTATTTCTTTTCTATTTACATCAGGTACCCATTTTGAAGCAAAAGTGAAAAAGGGAAGAAAAGGAGGTGTAAAAAGCAACAAAAAGGAGAGAAAAGGAACCAAAGGCCAAAGCCCAGCCCAAAGCGCACAAGTCACCAATGCTGTGCCTGTGACGGACGTCACAGGACGCATGACGAGCGTCACGCGAAGTAACCTTGTGACGGACGTCACACCAGTCCTCTATATTTTTGGCGCAAGGAACTCAACTGACCACGTTGAAGCCCACTTCCACGCACGCTTAACCCTCGGAAGCCTACTACCATGCACGCGGAAACCCTTGAAAAGTGGTTACACCAGCAGCTTATAAATAGCAGCAAATTGGGAACTTCCAGACACACAGTTTTTGCACGCTCAGTTTTGCGGAAGCTCTGCCAAATTTATTTTTCACGCCTTTGCCTATTTTTCTTCCTTTCCAGCATCGTCCACTTTATTTATTTTATTTTGCAAGCTTTGTTTTCTTTTTCCCTTGCAATTTATTTTCCCCGTTCTTAGCTTTTAGATATTTTTCGCGTAGTAGTTTCTACACCGGGAACTACTGGGCAACTTTATACCGGATTTAACCTTACGTTATATTCGAGTTTTTTTATTTCCTTGATTTAATTTACCGTTTAATTGAAGAATCGAAGAACAAATCCTACCGGCTTGTGGAGGAGTGTTCAAAGACCATTGTATTACGCATTCAGGTTCTTTAATAGCTATTTAATTTTTAATGTTTCATTCTACTGTTTATTTACGTTGCATGCCTGGAATGAGTCTGTTTATGCATGATATAGATTCTTATTTATTTAGCATGTCTGGCTAATTTGCCTAGGTATCGGTATGTAAAGTAAGCAGAATAAGGGGTCAAGACTAAGTCGGTCTATTCAAACTTAAAATCAGAATCAATCTTTTTATGGTCTTAACTTACAGGTTTAATAACAAGATTTTTTACAAAAGTAAAAGGCATAAAGAAGTTGAAACCAACAGAGCGAGAGTTTGAGGTTTTAACTGGACAGTGTAGGTTAGTCATTAAGTCTATCTCAGGGCGAGAGCAAGTTTTAGAATTAATTAAATTCTGACTTTTTTCCAAAAAGTATTTTTTAAAGATCGAATGTGAGGACGAGAGTTAAGCATTTAGATTTAATTGTATAACCTAAGTCAACAGAGCGAAAGTTTGAGATAAGGGTGTTTAAAACGGTCAGTATTTTCTTAAAAAGAGTTTCTGCAACTTTATTGTTTTCAAAATATGATTTTTGACTTAATTATAAGTGACAGCAACATTAACATAAGATCACGGTTTCTTCAATAGAGCGAGAGTTTGAGATAAAACCTTTAACCAATAAAGTTAGTCGAAACGATTTATTTTAAAACCGAGAGACCGACAAGGAATTGATTCCCTAGTTTTGACGAACTACATACCGATATCCGTTTTATTAATATTTAATCTAGATCTTAGTTTAGCTCTTAGCTCCTTTCCCCAAACAATCAAACATTTTCACCTTAGATTTACATAGTAACCTTAGATAACGGTACATCGATTCATATGTCCCTGTGGGATCGATATCTTTTAAAACTACGCGATAGAACTGTGCACTTGCAGTTTGTATCCCATTCTCGACTCACACAGTCGAGCGATCAGCACCGTCCTTACCCCTCTTTCATTGGGTTTGTTTTGGGAGAGATCACCAAGCACTTTGTGATTATATCATACTTGTATTTTATCATTTTTACTAACCAAAATACCAAATATATGTCTTTGTATTTGCCTAACTCTTTTGTAGGTAGGGCATGATCTCATTGATTCATCAAGTCCATATCTAGGGTTTGAGACCCTCATGAACAAAGAGCTCAACCATGAATTGATTCAAGAATGGTTATGAACATCATATATAAGTCCCAATGATCTCTACATGTTATATTGATCAGGTTTTCTTCAATAGTTTAAGGGTGATTTGCCTTGGAAACCCTAGTTTAATTGGGTATCCTGAGTTAGTTCTCCAACAAGCTATCTCACCAATTGATCAAATTTCTCAAGGGACACTTCAAAATTCATCATCTTATGCATTTATCATCTACCATGAGCCAAGAAAGTCAAGAGAACTGGAGGTTAGAAAGTTGGTTGGTTGTGATTGGCCAGACGAATTCATCTGATCAAAAATGGGTCTCCCTAGACCCTATCTCCTACAATTTTCACCATATGAAAATAATTCCAAGAGAAAACTTACTCTATATGACATTTTAAACAACTTTCATGTTCAGACATAGAGATAGTTTTGCTTGGAAAATAATTTTCTATGTTGAAATATTATAGGTCATTTTGTCTAAACCCTAATTTGAAAGTCAACTTTCCAAGGCCTTAACTTGCTCAATTTTTATGATATGATAGATTTACCAGTTGCACAACCAAATTCGATGTGTCTATTTCAACTTTGATGTTTGGAGTGAGAGTTACTTCAACTTTTTTGAGCATGTGATATGAGGCTACATTATAGGTCACTTTTGACCTATACCATTGATCAAGTGATTTTTCCAAACTTCAAAAATGCATAACTATATAATGCAAATTGATCATAAGCATTAGCATTGGGATCATACCTTGGCACCCTCCTTACCCCTCTTTCATTGGGTTTGTTTTGGGAGAGATCACCAAGCACTTTGTGATTATATCATACTTGTATTTTATCATTTTTACTAACCAAAATACCAAAAATATGTCTTTGTATTTGCCTAACTCTTTTGTAGGTAGGGCATGATCTCATTGATTCCTGAAGTCCATATCTAGGGTTTGAGACCCTCATGAACGAAGAGCACAACCATGAATTGATTCAAGAATGGTTATGAACATCATATATAAGCCCCAATGATCTCTACATGTTATATTGATCAGGTTTTCTTCAATAGTTTGAGTGTGATTTGCCTTGAAAACTCTAGTTTGATTGGGTATCCTGAGTAACTTCTCCAACAATATATATCAGCAATTGATCAAATTTCTCAAGGGACACTTCAAAATTCATCATCTTATGCATTGATGATCTACCATGAGCCAAGAAAGTCAAGAGAATTGAAGTTTAGCAAGTTGGTTGGTGGTGATTGGCCAGACGAATTCATCTGATCAATACTGGGTCTCCCTAGACCCTATCTCCTACAATTTTCACCATATGAAAATAATTCCAAGAGAAAACTTACTCTAAATGACATTCTAAACAACTTTCATGTTGAGACATAGAGATAGTTTTGCTTGGAAAATCATTTTCTATGTTGAAACATTATAGGTCATTTTTTCTAAACCCTAATTTGAAAGTCAACTTTCCAAGGCCATAACTTGCTCAATTTTTATGATATGATAGATTTACAAGTTGCACAATCAAATTCGATGTGTCTACTTCAACTTTGATGTCTGGAGTGAGAGCTAATTCAACTTTTTTGAGCATGTGATATGAGGCTACATTATAGGTCACTTTTGACCTATACCATTGATCAAGTAATTTTTCCAAACTTCAAAAATGCATAACTCTATCATGCAACTTCATCATAAGCATTAGCATTGGGATCATACCTTGGCACCGTCCTTACCCCTCTTTCATTGGGTTTGTTTTGGGAGAGATCACCAAGCACTTTGTGATTATATCATACTTGTATTTTATCATTTTTACTAACCAAAATACCAAATATATGTCTTTGTATTTGCCTAACTCTTTTGTAGGTAGGGCATGATCTCATTGATTCATCAAGTCCATATCTAGGGTTTGAGACCCTCATGAACAAAGAGCTCAACCATGAATTGATTCAAGAATGGTTATGAACATCATATATAAGTCCCAATGATCTCTACATGTTATATTGATCAGGTTTTCTTCAATAGTTTAAGGGTGATTTGCCTTGGAAACCCTAGTTTAATTGGGTATCCTGAGTTAGTTCTCCAACAAGCTATCTCACCAATTGATCAAATTTCTCAAGGGACACTTCAAAATTCATCATCTTATGCATTTATCATCTACCATGAGCCAAGAAAGTCAAGAGAACTGGAGGTTAGAAAGTTGGTTGGTTGTGATTGGCCAGACGAATTCATCTGATCAAAAATGGGTCTCCCTAGACCCTATCTCCTACAATTTTCACCATATGAAAATAATTCCAAGAGAAAACTTACTCTATATGACATTTTAAACAACTTTCATGTTCAGACATAGAGATAGTTTTGCTTGGAAAATAATTTTCTATGTTGAAATATTATAGGTCATTTTGTCTAAACCCTAATTTGAAAGTCAACTTTCCAAGGCCTTAACTTGCTCAATTTTTATGATATGATAGATTTACCAGTTGCACAACCAAATTCGATGTGTCTATTTCAACTTTGATGTTTGGAGTGAGAGTTACTTCAACTTTTTTGAGCATGTGATATGAGGCTACATTATAGGTCACTTTTGACCTATACCATTGATCAAGTGATTTTTCCAAACTTCAAAAATGCATAACTATATAATGCAAATTGATCATAAGCATTAGCATTGGGATCATACCTTGGCACCCTCCTTACCCCTCTTTCATTGGGTTTGTTTTGGGAGAGATCACCAAGCAGTTTGTGATTATATCATACTTGTATTTTATCATTTTTACTAACCAAAATACCAAAAATATGTCTTTGTATTTGCCTAACTCTTTTGTAGGTAGGGCATGATCTCATTGATTCATCAAGTCCATATCTAGGGTTTGAGACCCTCATGAACAAAGAGCACAACCATGAATTGATTCCAGAATGGTTATGAACATCATAAATAAGTCCCAATGATCTCTACATGTTATATTGATCAGGTTTTCTTCAATAGTTTAAGGGTGATTTGCCTTGGAAACCCTAGTTTGATTGGGTATCCTGAGTAACTTCTCCAACAGGCTATCGCACCAATTGATCAAATTTCTCAAGGGACACTTCAAAATTCATCATCTTATGCATTGATGATCTATCAAGAGCCAAGAAAGTCAAGAGAATTGAAGTTTAGCAAGTTGGTTGGTGGTGATTGGCCAGACAAATTCATGTGATCAAAACTGGGTCTCCCTAGACCCTATCTCCTGCAATTTTCACCATATGAAAATAATTCCAAGAGAAAACATACTCTATATGACATTTTAAACAACTTTCATGTTGAGACATAGAGATAGTTTTGCTTGGAAAATAATTTTCAATGGTGAAACATTATAGGTCATTTTGTCTAAACCCTAATTTGAAAGTCAAATTTCCAAGGCCATAACTTGCTCAATTTTTATGATATGATAGATTTACAAGTTGCACAATCAAATTCGATGTGTCTACTTCAACTTTGATGTCTGGAGTGAGAGCTAATTCAACATTTTTGAGCATGTGAAATGAGGGTACATTATAGGTCATTTTTGACCTATACCATTGATCAAGTGATTTTTCCAAACTTCAAAAATGCATAACTCTATCATGCAACTTCATCATAAGCATTAGCATTAGGATCATACCTTGGCACCCTCCTTACCCCTCTTTCATTGGGTTTGTTTTGGGAGAGATCAACAAGCACTTTATGATTATATCATACTTGTATTTTATCATTTTTACTAACCAAAATAGCAAAAATATGTCTTTGTATTTGCCTAACTCTTTTGTAGGTAGGGCATGATCTCATTGATTCATCAACTCCATATCTAGGGTTTGAGACCCTCATGAACAAAGAGCACAACCATGAATTGATTAAAGAATGCTTATGAACATCATATATAAGTCCCAATGATCTTTACATGTTATATTGATCAGGTTTTCTTCAATAGTTTAAGGGTGATTTGCCTTGGAAACCCTAGTTTAGTTGGGTATCCTAAGTAACTTCTCCAACAAGCTATCTCACCAATTGATCAAATTTCTCAAGGTACACTTCAAAATTCATGATCTTATGCATTTATGATCTACCATGAGCCAAGAAAGTCAAGAGAATTGGAGGTTAGCAAGTTGGTTGGTGCTGATTGGCCAGACGAATTCATCTGACCAAAAATGGGTCTCCCTAGACCCTATCTCCTACAATTTTAACCATATGAAAATAATTCCAAGAGCAAACATACTTTAAATGACATTCTAAACAACTTTCATGTTGAGACATAGAGATAGTTTTGCTTGGAAAATCATTTTCTATGTTGAAACATTATAGGTCATTTTGTCTAAACCCTAATCTGAAAGTCAACTTTCCAAGGCCATAACTTGCTCAATTTTTATGATATGATAGTTTTATAAGTTGCACAATCAAATTCGATGTGTCTACTTCAACTTTGATGTTTGGAGTGAGACCTAATTCAACTTTTTTGAGATGTGATATGAGGCTACATTATAGGTCACTTTTGACCTATACCATTGATCAAGTGATTTTTCCAAACTTCAAAAATGCATAACTATATAATGCAAATTCATCATAAGCATTAGCATTGGGATCATACCTTGGCACCCTCCTTACCCCTCTTTCGTTGGGTTTGTCTTGGGAGAGATCACCAAGCACTTTGTGATTATATCATACTTGTATTTTATCATTTTTACTAACCAAAATACCAAAAATATGTCTTTGTATTTGCCTAACTCTTTTGTAGGTAGGGCATGATCTCATTGATTCATCAAGTCCATATCTAGGGTTTGAGACCCTCATGACAAAGAGCACAACCATGAATTGATTCCAGAATGGTTATGAACATCATATATAAGTCCCAATGATCTCTACATGTTATATTGATCAGGTTTTCTTCAATAGTTTAAGGGTGATTTGCCTTGGAAACCCTAGTTTAATTGGGTATCCTGAGTAACTTCTCCAACAAGCTATCTCACCAATTGATCAAATTTCTCAAGGGACACTTCAAAATTCATCATCTTATGCATTGATGATCTACCATGAGCCAAGAAAGTCAAGAGAATTGAGCTTAGCAAGTTGGTTGGTGGCGATTGGCCAGACGAATTCATCTGATCAAAACTGGGTCTCCCTAGACCCTATCTCCTACAATTTTCACCATATGAAAATAATTCCAAGAAAAAACTTACTCTAAATGACATTTTAAACAACTTTCATGTTGAGACAGAGAGATAGTTTTGCTTGGAAAATAATTTTCTATGTTGAAACATTATAGGTCATTTTGTCTAAACCCTAATTTGAAAGTCAACTTTCCAAGGCCATAAATTTCTCAATTTTTATGATATGATAGATTTACAAGTTGCACAATCAAATTCGATGTGTCTACTTCAACTTTGATGTTTGGAGTGAGACCTAATTCAACTTTTTGAGCATGTGATATGAGGCTACATTATAGGTCACTTTTGACCTATACCATTGATCAAGTGATTTTTCCAAATATCAAAAATGCATAACTCTATCATGCAACTTCATCATAAGCATTAGCATTGGGATCATACCTTGGCACCCTCCTTACCCCTCTTTCATTGGGTTTGTTTTGGGAGAGATCACCAAGCACTTTGTGATTATATCATACTTGTATTTTATCATTTTTACTAACCAAAATACCAAAAATATGTCTTTGTATTTGCCTAACTCTTTTGTAAGTAGGGCATGATCTCATTGATTCATCAAGTCCATATCTAGGGTTTTAGACCCTCATGAACAAAGAGCACAACCATGAATTGATTCAAGAATAGTTATGAACATCATATATAAGTCCCAATGATCTCTACATGTTATATTGATCAAGTTTTCTTCAATAGTTTGAGTGTGATTTGCCTTGGAAACTCTAGTTTTATTGGGTATCCTGAGTAACTTCTCCAACAAGCTATCTCACCAATTGATCAAATTTCTCAAGGGACACTTCAAAATTCATAATCTTATGCATTGATGATCTACCATGAGCCAAGAAAGTCAATAGAATTGAAGTTTAGCAAGTTGGTTGGTGGTGATTGGCCAGACGAATTCATCTGATCAATACTGGGTCTCCCTAGACCCTATCTCCTACAATTTTAACTATATGAAAATAATTCCAAGAGAAAACTTACTCTAAATGACATTCTAAACAACTTTCATGTTGAGACATAGAGATAGTTTTGCTTGGAAAATAATTTTCTATGTTGAAACATTATAGGTCATTTTTCTAAACCCTAATTTGAAAGTCAACTTTCCAAGGCCATAACTTGCTCAATTTTTATGATATGATAGATTTACAAGTTGCACAATCAAATTCGATGTGTCTACTTCAACTTTGATGTTTGGAGTGAGAGTTAATTCAACTTTTTTGAGCATGTGATATGAGGCTACATTATAGGTCACTTTTGACCTATACCATTGATCAAGTTATTTTTCCAAACTTCAAAAATGCATAACTATATAATGCAAATTGATCATAAGCATTAGCATTGGGATCATACCTTGGCACCCTCCTTACCCCTCTTTCATTGGGTTTGTTTTGGGAGAGATCACCAAGCACTTTGTGATTATATCATACTTGTATTTTATCATTTTTACTAACCAAAATACCAAAAATATGTCTTTGTATTTGCCTAACTCTTTTGTAGGTAGGGCATGATCTCATTGATTCCTGAAGTCCATATCTAGGATTTGAGACCCTCATGAACAAAGAGCACAACCATGAATTGATTCAAGAATGGTTATGAACATCATATATAAGTCCCAATGATCTCTACATGTTATATTGATCAAGTTTTCTTCAATAGTTTGAGTGTGATTTGCCTTGAAAACTCTAGTTTGATTGGGTATCCTGAGTAACTTCTCCAACAATCTATCTCACCAATTGATCAAATTTCTCAAGGGACACTTCAAAATTCATCATCTTATGCATTGATGATCTACCATGAGCCAAGAAAGTCAAGAGAATTGAAGTTTAGCAAGTTGGTTGGTGGTGATTGGCCAGACGAATTCATCTGATCAATACTGGGTCTCCCTAGACCCTATCTTCTACAATTTTCACCATATGAAAATAATTCCAAGAGAAAACTTACTCTAAATGACATTCTAAACAACTTTCATGTTGAGACATAGAGATAGTTTTGCTTGGAAAATCATTTTCTATGTTGAAATATTATAGGTCATTTTTTCTAAACCCTAATTTGAAAGTCAACTTTCCAAGGCTATAACATGCTCAATTTTTATGATATGATAGATTTACAAGTTGCACAATCAAATTCGATGTGTCTACTTCAACTTTGATGTCTGGAGTGAGAGCTAATTCAACTTTTTTGAGCATGGGATATGAGGCTACATTATAGGTCACTTTTGACCTATACCATTGATCAAGTGATTTTTCCAAACTTCAAAAATGCATAACTCTATCATGCAACTTCATCATAAGCATTAGCATTGGGATCATACCTTGGCACCGTCCTTACCCCTCTTTCATTGGGTTTGTTTTGGGAGAGATCACCAAGCACTTTGTGATTATATCATACTTGTATTTTATCATTTTTACTAACCAAAATACCAAATATATGTCTTTGTATTTGCCTAACTCTTTTGTAGGTAGGGCATGATCTCATTGATTCATCAAGTCCATATCTAGGGTTTGAGACCCTCATGAACAAAGAGCTCAACCATGAATTGATTCAAGAATGGTTATGAACATCATATATAAGTCCCAATGATCTCTACATGTTATATTGATCAGGTTTTCTTCAATAGTTTAAGGGTGATTTGCCTTGGAAACCCTAGTTTAATAGGGTATCCTGAGTTAGTTCTCCAACAAGCTATCTCACCAATTGATCAAATTTCTCAAGGGACACTTCAAGGTTCATCATCTTATGCATTTATCATCTACCATGAGCCAAGAAAGTCAAGAGAATTGGAGGTTAGCAAGTTGGTTGGTTGTGATTGGCCAGACGAATTCATCTGATCAAAAATGGGTCTCCCTAGACCCTATCTCCTACAATTTTCACCATATGAAAATAATTCCAAGAGAAAACTTACTCTATATGACATTTTAAACAACTTTCATGTTGAGACATAGAGATAGTTTTGCTTGGAAAATAATTTTCTATGTTGAAATATTATAGGTCATTTTGTCTAAACCCTAATTTGAAAGTCAACTTTCCAAGGCCATAACTTGCTCAATTTTTATGATATGATAGATTTACCAGTTGCACAACCAAATTCGATGTGTCTATTTCAACTTTGATGTTTGGAGTGAGAGTTACTTCAACTTTTTTGAGCATGTGATATGAGGCTACATTATAGGTCACTTTTGACCTATACCATTGATCAAGTGATTTTTCCAAACATCAAAAATGCATAACTCTATCATGCAACTTCATCATAAGCATTAGCATTGGGATCATACCTTGGCACCCTCCTTACCCCTCATTCGTTGGGTTTGTTTTGGGAGAGATCACCAAGCACTTTGTGATTATATCATACTTGTATTTTATCATTTTTACTAACCAAAATACAAAAAATATGTCTTTGTATTTGCCTAACTCTTTTGTAGGTAGGGCATGATCTCATTGATTCATCAAGTCCATATCTAGGGTTTGAGACCCTCATGAACAAAGAGCATAACCATGAATTGATTCCAGAATGGTTATGAACATCATAATTAAGTCCCAATGATCTCTACATGTTATATTGATCAGGTTTTCTTCAATAGTTTAAGGGTGATTTGCCTTGGAAACCCTAGTTTAATTGGGTATCCTAAGTAACTTCTCCAACAAGCTATCTCACCAATTGATCAAATTTCTCAAGGGACACTTGAAAATTCATGATCTTATGCATTTATGATCTACCATGAGCCAAGAAAGTCAAGAGAATTGGAGGTTAGCAAGTTGGTTAATGGTGATTGGCCAGACGAATTCATCTGATCAAAAATGGGTCTCCCTAGACCCTATCTCCTTCAATTTTAACCATATGAAAATAATTCCAAGAGCAAACTTACTTTAAATGACATTCTAAACAACTTTCATGTTGAGACATAGAGATAGTTTTGCTTGGAAAATCATTTTCTATGTTGAAACATTATAGGTCATTTTGTCTAAAGCCTAATTTGAAAGTCAACTTTCCAAGGCCATAACTTGCTCAATTTTTATGATATGATAGATTTATAAGTTGCACAATCAAATTCGATGTGTCTACTTCAACTTTGATGTTTGGAGTGAGAGTTAATTCAACTTTTTTGAGCATGTGATATGAGTCTACATTATAGGTCACTTTTGACCTATACCATTGATCAAGTGATTTTTCCAAACTTCAAAAATGCATAACTATATAATGCAAATTCATCATAAGCATTAGCATTGGGATCATACCTTGGCACCCTCCTTACCCCTCTTTCATTGGGTTTGTTTTGGGAGAGATCACCAAGCACTTTGTGATTATATCATACTTGTATTTTATCATTTTCACTAACCAAAATACCAAAAATATGTCTTTGTATTTGCCTAACTCTTTTGTAGGTAGGGCTTGATCTCATTGATTCCTCAAGTCCATATCTAGGGTTTGAGACCCTCATGAACAAAGAGCACAACCATGAATTGATTCAAGAATGGTTATGAACATCATATATAAGTCCCAATGATCTCTACATGTTATATTGATCAAGTTTTCTTCAATAGTTTGAGGGTGATTTGCCTTGGAAACCCTAGTTTGATTGGGTTTCCTGAGTAACTTCTCCAACAAGCTATCTCACCAATTGATCAAATTTCTCAAGGGACACTTCGAAATTCATCATCTTATGCATTGATGATCTACCATGAGCCAAGAAAGTCAAGAGAATTGAAGTTTAGCAAGTTGGTTGGTGGTGATTGGCCAGAAGAATTCATCTGATCAAAACTGGGTCTCCCTAGACCCTATCTCCTACAATTTTCACCATATGAAAATAATTCCAAGATAAAACTTACTCTAAATTACATTCTAAACAACTTTCATGTTGAGACATAGAGATAGTTTTGCTTGGAAAATAATTTTCTATGCTGAAACATTATAGGTCATTTTGTCTAAACCCTAATTTGAAAGTCAACTTTCCAAGGCCATAACTTGCTCAATTTTTATGATATGATAGATTTACAAGTTGCACAATCAAATTCGATGTGTCTACTTCAACTTTGATGTCTGGAGTGAGAGCTAATTCAACTCTTTTAAGCATGTGATATGAGGCTACATTATAGGTCACTTTTGACCTATACCGTTGATCAAGTGATTTTTCCAAACTTCAAAAATGCATAACTCTATCATGCAACTTCATCATAAGCATTAACATTGGGATCATACCTTGGCACCCTCCTTACCCCTCTTTCATTGGGTTTGTTTTGGGAGAGATCACCAAGCACTTTGTGATTATATCATACTTGTATTTTATCATTTTCACTAACCAAAATACCAAAAATATGTCTTTGTATTTGCCTAACTCTTTTGTAGGTAGGGCTTGATCTCATTGATTCCTCAAGTCCATATCTAGGGTTTGAGACCCTCATGAACAAAGAGCACAACCATGAATTGATTCAAGAATGGTTATGAACATCATATATAAGTCCCAATGATCTCTACATGTTATATTGATCAAGTTTTCTTCAATAGTTTGAGGGTGATTTGCCTTGGAAACCCTAGTTTGATTGGGTTTCCTGAGTAACTTCTCCAACAAGCTATCTCACTAATTCATCAAATTTCTCAAGGGACACTTCAAAATTCATCATCTTATGCATTGATGATCTACCATGAGCCAAGAAAGTCAAGAGAATTGAAGTTTAGCAAGTTGGTTGGTGGTGATTGGCCAGAAGAATTCATCTGATCAAAATTGGGTCTCCCTAGACCCTATCTCCTACAATTTTCACCATATGAAAATAATTCCAAGATAAAACTTACTCTAAATTACATTCTAAACAACTTTCATGTTGAGACATAGAGATAGTTTTGCTTGGAAAATAATTTTCTATGCTGAAACATTATAGGTCATTTTGTCTAAACCCTAATTTGAAAGTCAACTTTCCAAGGCCATAACTTGCTCAATTTTTATGATATGATAGATTTACAAGTTGCACAATCAAATTTGATGTGTCTACTTCAACTTTGATGTCTGGAGTGAGAGCTAATTCAACTTTTTTGAGCATGTGATATGAGGCTACATTATAGGTCACTTTTGACCTATACCGTTGATCAAGTGATTTTTCAAAACTTCAAAAATGCATAACTCTATCATGCAACTTTATCATAAGCATTAACATTGGGATCATACCTTGGCACCCTCCTTACCCCTCTTTCATTGGGTTTGTTTTGGGAGAGATCACCAAGCACTTTGTGATTATATCATACTTGTATTTTATCATTTTTAGAAACCAAACTACCAAAAATATGTCTTTGTATTTGCCTAACTCTTTTGTAGGTAGGGCATGATCTCCTTGATTCATCAAGTTCATATCTAGGGTTTGAGACCCTCATGAACAAAGAGCACAACCATGAATTGATTCAAGAAAGGTTTTGAACATCATATATAAGTCCCAATGATCTCTACATGTTATATTGATCAAGTTTTCTTCAATAGTTTGAGGGTGATTTGCCTTGGAAACCCTAGTGTGATAGGTTATCCTAAGTAACTTTTCCAACAAGCTATCTCACCAATTGATCAAATTTCTCAAGGGACACTTCAAAATTCATCATCTTATGCATTGATGATCTACCATGAGCCAAGAAAGTCAAGAGAATTGAAGTTTAGCAAGTTGGTTGGTGGTGATTGGCCAGACGAATTCATCTGATCAAAACTGGGTCTCCCTAGACCCTATCTCCTACAATTTTCACCATATGAAAATATACCCAAGAGCAAACTTACTCTAGATGACATTCTAAACAACATTCATGTTGAGACATAAGAGAGTTTTGCTTGGAAAGTCATTTTCTATGTTGAAACATTATAGGTCATTTTGTCTAAACCCTAATTTGAAAGTCAACTTTTCAAGGCCAAAACTTGCCCAATTTTTATGAGATGATAGATTTACAAGTTGCACAATCAAATTCGATGTGTCTACTTCAACTTTGATGTTTGGAGTGAGAGATAATTCAACTTTTTTGAGCATGTGATATGAGGCTACATTATAGGTCACTTTTGACCTATAACATAGATCAAGTGATTTTTCCAAACTTCAAAAATGCATAACTCTATCATGAAACTTCATCATAAGCATTAGCGTTGGGATCATACCTTGGCACCCTCCTTACCCCTCATTCGTTGGGTTTGTTTTCGGAGAGATCACCAAGCACTTTGTGATTATATCATACTTGTATTTTATCATTTTTACTAACCAAAATACCAAAAATATGTCTTTGTATTTGCCTAACTCTTTTGTAGGTAGGGCATGATCTCATTGATTCATCAAGTCCATATCTAGGGTTTGAGACCCTCATGAAAAAAGAGCACAACCATTATTGATTCAAGAATGGTTATGAACATCATATATATGTCCCAATGATCTCTACATGTTATATTGATCAGGTTTTCTTCAATAGTTTAAGGGTGATTTGCCTTGGAAACCCTAGTTTAGTTGGGTATCCTAAGTAACTTCTCCAACAAGCTATCTCACCAATTGATCAAATTTCTCAAGGTACACTTGAAAATTCATGATCTTATGCATTTATGATCTACCATGAGCCAAGAAAGTCAAGAGAATTGGAGGTTAGCAAGTTGGTTAATGGTGATTGGCCAGACGAATTCATCTGATCAAAAATGGGTCTCCCTAGACCCTATCTCCTACAATTTTAACCATATGAAAATAATTCCAAGAGCAAACTTACTTTAAATGACATTCTAAACAACTTTCATGTTGAGACATAGAGATAGTTTTGCTTGGAAAATCATTTTCTATGTTGAAACATTATAGGTCATTTTGTCTAAAGCCTAATTTGAAAGTCAACTTTCCAAGGCCAAAACTTGCTCAATTTTTATGATATGATAGTTTTATAAGTTGCACAATCAAATTCGATGTGTCTACTTCAACTTTGATGTTTGGAGTGAGAGATAATTCAACTTTTTTGAGCATGTGATATGAGGCTACATTATAGGTCACTTTTGACCTATACCATAGATCAAGTGATTTTTCCAAACTTCAAAAATGCATAACTCTATCATGCAACTTCATCATAAGCATTAGCATTGGGATCATACCTTGGCACCCTCCTTACCCCTCATTCGTTGGGTTTGTTTTGGGAGAGATCACCAAGCACTTTGTGATTATATCATACTTGTATTTTATCATTTTTACTAACCAAAATACCAAAGATATGTCTTTGTATTTGCCTAACTCTTTTGTAGGTAGGGCATGATCTCATTGATTCATCAAGTCCATATCTAGGGTTTGAGACCCTCATGAACAAAGAGCACAACCATGAATTGATTCAAGAATGGTTATGAACATCATATATAAGTCCCAATGATCTCTACATGTTATATTGATCAGTTTTCTTCAATAGTTTAAGGGTGATTTGCCTTGGAAACCCTAGTTTAGTTGGGTATCCTAAGTAACTTCTCCAACAAGCTATCTCACCAATTGATCAAATTTCTCAAGGGACACTTCAAAATTCATGATCTTATGCATTTATGATCTACCATGAGCCAAGAAAGTCAAGAGAATTGGAGGTTAGCAAGTTGGTTGGTGGTGATTGGCCAGACGAATTCATCTGATCAAAAATGGGTCTCCCTAGACCCTATCTCCTACAATTTTAACCATATGAAAATAATTCCAAGAGCAAACTTACTTTAAATGACATTCTAAACAACTTTCATGTTGAGACATAGAGATAGTTTTGCTTGGAAAATCATTTTCTATGTTGAAACATTATAGGTCATTTTGTCTAAACCCTAATTTGAAAGTCAACTTTCCAAGGCCATAACTTGCTCAATTTTTATGATATGATAGATTTATAAGTTGCACAATCAAATTCGATGTGTCTACTTCAACTTTGATGTTTGGAGTGAGACCTAATTCAACTTTTTTGAGCATGTGATATGAGGCTACATTATAGGTCACTTTTGACCTATACCATTGATCAAGTGATTTTTCCAAACTTCAAAAATGCATAACTCTATAATGCAACTTCATCATAAGCATTAGCATTGGGATCATACCTTGGCACCCTCCTTACCCCTCTTTCATTGGGTTTGTTTTGGGAGAGATCACCAAGCACTTTGTGATTATATCATACTTGTATTTTATCATTTTTACTAACCAAAATACCAAAAATATGTCTTTGTATTTGCCTAACTCTTTTGTAGGTAGGGCATGATCTCATTGATTCATCAAGTCCATATCTAGGGTTTGAGACCCTCATGAACAAAGAGCACAACCATGAATTGATTCCAGAATGGTTATGAACATCATATATAAGTCCCAATGATCTCTACATGTTATATTGATCAGGTTTTCTTCAATAGTTTAAGGGTGATTTGCCTTGGAAACCCTAGTTTAATTGGCTATCCTGAGTAACTTCTCCAACAAGCTATCTCACCAATTGATCAAATTTCTCAAGGGACACTTCAAAATTCATCATCTTATGCATTGATGATCTACCATGAGCCAAGAAAGTCAAGAGAATTGAAGCTTAGCAAGTTGGTTGGTGGTGATTGGCCAGACGAATTCATCTGATCAAAACTGGGTCTCCCTAGACCCTATCTCCTACAATTTTCACCATATGAAAATAATTCCAAGAAAAAAACTTACTCTAAATGACATTTTAAACAACTTTCATGTTGAGACAGAGAGATAGTTTTGCTTGGAAAATAATTTTCTATGTTGAAACATTATAGGTCATTTTGTCTAAACCCTAATTTGAAAGTCAACTTTCCAAGGCCATAAATTTCTCAATTTTTATGATATGATACATTTACAAGTTGCACAATCAAGTTCGATGTGTCTACTTCAACTTTGATGTTTGGAGTGAGACCTAATTCAACTTTTTGAGCATGTGATATGAGGCTACATTATAGGTCACTTTTGACCTATACCATTGATCAAGTGATTTTTCCAAGTATCAAAAATGCATAACTCTATCATGCAACTTCATCATAAGCATTAGCATTGGGATCATACCTTGGCACCCTCCTTACCCCTCTTTCATTGGGTTTGTTTTGGGAGAGATCACCAAGCACTTTGTGATTATATCATACTTGTATTTTATCATTTTTACTAACCAAAATACCAAAAATATGTCTTTGTATTTGCCTAACTCTTTTGTAGGTAGGCCATGATCTCATTGATTCCTCAAGTCCATATCTAGGGTTTGAGACCCTAATGAACAAAGAGCACAACCATGAATTGATTCAAGAATGGTTATGAACATCATATATAAGTCCCAATGATCTCTACATGTTATATTGATCAAGTTTTCTTTAATAGTTTGAGGGTGATTTGCCTTGGAAACTCTAGTTTGATTGGGTATCCTGAGTAACTTCTCCAACAAGCTATCTCATCAATTGATCAAATTTCTCAAGGGACACTTCAAAATTCATCATCTTATGCATTGATGATCTACCATGAGCCAAGAAAGTCAAGAGAATTGAAGTTTAGCAAGTTGGTTGGTGGTGATTGGCCAGACGAATTCATCTGATCAAAATGGGTCTCCCTAGACCCTATCTCCTACAATTTTAAACATATGAAATAATTCCAAGAGAAAACTTACTCTAAATGACATTCTAAACAACTTCATGTTGAGACATAGAGATAGTTTTGCTTGGAAATAATTTTCTATGTGAAACATTATAGGTCATTTTTCTAAACCCTAATTTGAAAGTCAACTTTCCAAGGCCATAACTTGCTCAATTTTTATGATATGATAGATTTACAAGTTGCACAATCAAATTCGATGTGTCTACTTCAACTTTGATGTTTGGAGTGAGAGTTAATTCAACTTTTTTGAGCATGTGATATGAGGCTACATTATAGGTCACTTTTGACCTATACCATTGATCAAGTTATTTTTTCAACTTCAAAAATGCATAACTATATAATGCAAATTGATCATAAGCATTAGCATTGGGATCATACCTTGGCACCCTCCTTACCCCTCTTTCATTGGGTTGTTTTGGGAGAGATCACCAAGCACTTTGTGATTATATCATACTTGTATTTTATCATTTTTACTAACCAAAATACCAAAATATGTCTTTGTATTTGCCTAACTCTTTGTAGGTAGGGCATGATCTCATTGATTCCTGAAGTCCATATCTAGGATTTGAGACCCTCATGAACAAAGAGCACAACCATGAATTGATTCAAGAATGGTTATAACATCATATATAAAGTCCCAATGATCTCTACATGTTATATTGATCAAGTTTTCTTCAATAGTTTGAGTGTGATTGCCTTGAAACTCTAGTTTGATTGGGT
>NW_026113033.1:0-10000 GCF_024323335.1 Lathyrus oleraceus
TTATGAGATTTATATGATATCAAGAAGTTAGTATCATAAACCATATTTCATGCCAAATTCTAATTCTATGGCTTAAGTACATACAGACGTCACTTGAAATTATTAGAAAAAGATTCTAATGTAACACTAACATTATTGATTTGTTAATGTTATTATTTGAATAAGATCCTAAATTTAACATTAACAATATTGATTTGATAGTTTTTTTTATGATAAATTTTATTCACTTAAACTGTAATGTATTGATATTTAAGTTTTTTTTTTATACATAAAATTCTAAAATATAATGTATTGATATCTTAATATGTTGTTTTTAAAAAAATGACCATGAAAAACAAATAAAGAATATGACATTTTATATAGACAAAGATGGGTTAAAGTTAGAAAGGCAAAACAGATTGTAAAATAACGTAGAGTTACTTTTATTAGAAACATGAAACCTATTAGATGGATACTAGGCAAAAGAACTGAGTTTGCTTTGAACAAGATAGGAAGGGGTTGAAAACACTCCGAGTGCATGTCTTTTGAAATAAAATGACATATCATATACATATTACTTAGCTACTTTTGATGTATTTGTTTAACAAAGTAGCCTTCTCAAGGTGACTATGTTAAGTATGCCAAATCAACATTGGTAGAATGACTTACTTATTTTATACCCTTTTTTTCGAAATAAAATATATGTTTTAAACACTAAGACAAGAGAATATGCTGACGAGGCAACTACATAACAAACAAGAGATGATTGAATTTCATCGAAATTTTTGTCTTCTATCTCACCCCAAAAGATAAAATATTGTCTCATAAAGAATAATGAATAACAATAAATTTTATGAGCATATAGTAATGAGGTGATAATAATCATATTGATTATGAATTTTTAATAGTTTTGAAACTAGGTTGTGAAAGTGTTTTTCCTTTTGTTCATATTTTTTTTAATGTTCATCTTTGAAGCATCATATAAAAGTATTTTAAATTATTTCTATTATATTGTGATCAGGTTAAAATATGAACTCTATTACTAACCAATAAATATAAAAGATTTTTAATATGTCTTATGACACTCGTTATAATAACAAACAAATTGCAATAGCAAATTTATCTTAAAATAATTACAAAAAAAAATATGGTTGACAGATATTTAAAACTAAAAAATAATAAAAATGTAATATAGATACTTTAATTTTTATGCAAGTAATTTCCTCCTGAATATTCTAAATATTTCAAAGTTTACAAAAAATAATCATGCATAAAAGTTTTACGTAATCTCCTAAATTCTCATGAAATTATAAAATAGTGAGAAAAAAATAAGAAAAAGAGCATCGTAAATAAAATGATGGATACATATTGATATGACTTAAACAACTTATTATATATAAAAGAAAACATAATTCAAGAACTTAAAAATGAAAATAATTTAACCATAATTAATAGGTTGAAATTTTATATTCACGAAAAAACTTTTTTTTTTTTTTTGTTTTATAGGCTAAGCTCACAACCCTTCCAACGCCCTAAAGACTCACAAAATACAAGTAGGAAACCACCATCATGCAATACCATAGTGCATTGATAAATGCATCCGCTAACCAACTTGCTATTAAGTGTGACATGACATGTACCCATAAAATGTATGCATTACATGACTATCCCAACTAATTTCATCTAATGTTATGAAATCTCAACTAATTATACTTTATCGAATGTTTTTTATCATTCATAAAATATGTTTTAGTTTGTATATGTTATTTTATGACAACCTTTTATTTTAAAGGACACGTTTTCACTACTAAATAAAATTGAAAAGTACTATTACTTTTTTTATACTAGTACTATTAATTTTTGTTACATAAGAAAGTTACATTCATTTATATCAGAGATAACGAGCCCCGTTATTCGGAACGTGTTTTTAAAACCTTATTTTGAAAGAATTGAGTGTATTTAGTGAAGCTCATAAGAACAAACGAAACAAGAATAAAATATAAAATATATTATACATCTTGTCAATTTATATAAATACACTTTTGAATATAAATTTATCATTGGAAAGACACAGTCTCTGAAGAGTTTATATAGTGTTACACTCTTTCTCTTAAATATTAATTTTATAGAGGCGAATTAAGTTAAATTTTAATTTTATTATGAGATTTATATATATATCAAGAAGTTAGTATCATAAACCATATTTCATGCCAAATTCTAATCTATTGCTTAAGTACATACAGACGTCACTTGAAATTATTAGAAAAAGATTCTAAATAGTAACACTAACATTATTGATTTGTTAATGTTATTATTTTGAATAAGATCCTAAATTATAACATTAACAAATTGATTTGATAGTTTTTTTTATGATAAATTTTATTCACTTAAACTGTAATGTATTGATATTTTTAATTTTTTTTATACATAAAATTCTAAAATATAATGTATTGATATTTAATATGTTGTTTTAAAAAATGACCATGAAAAAACGAAATAAAGAATATGACATTTTATATAGACAAAGATGGGTTAAAGTTATGAAAGGCAAAACAGATTGTAAAAAAAACGTAGAGTTACTTTTATTAGAAACATGAAACCTATTAGATGGATACTAGGCAAAAGAACTGAGTTTGCTTTGAAAGATAGGAAGGGAGGGGTTGAAACACTCCGAGTGCATGTCTTTTGAAATAAAATGACATATACATATACATATTACTTAGCTACTTTTGATGTATTTGTTTAACAAAGTAGCCTTCTCAAGGTGACTATGTTAAGTATGCCAAATCAACATTGGTAGAATGACTTACTTATTTTATACCTTTTTTCGAAATAAAATATATGTTTTAAACACTAAGACAAGAGAATATGCTGACGAGGCAACTACATAACAAACAAGAGATGATTGAAATTTCATCGAAATTTTTGTCTTCTATCTCACCCCAAAAGATAAAATATTGTCTCATAAAGATAATAATGAATAACAATAAATTTATGAGCATATAGTAATGAAGGTGATAATAATCATATGATTATGAATTTTTAATAGTTTTGAAACTAGGTGTGAAAGTGTTTTCCTTTTGTTCATATTTTTTTAATGTTCATCTTTGAAGCATCATATTAAAAGTATTTTAAATTATTTCTATTATATTGTGATCAGGTTAAAATATGAACTCTATTACTAACCAATAAATATAAAAGATTTTAATATGTCTTATGACACTCGTTATAATAACAAACAAATTGCAATAGCAAATTTATCTTAAAATAATTACAAAAAAACTATATGGTTGACAGATATTTAAAAACTAAACTAAATAATAAAAATGTAATATAGATACTTTAAATTTTTAATGCAAGTAATTTCCTCCTGAATATTCTAAAATTTCAAAGTTTACAAAAAATAATTGCATAAAAGGTTTTACGTAATCTCCTAAATTCTCATGAAATTATAAAATAGTGAGAAAAAAATAGAAAAAGAGCATCGTAAATAAAATGATGGATACATATGATATGACTTAAACAACTTATTATATATATAAAAGAAAACATAATTCAAGAACTTAAAAATGAAAATAATTTAACCATAATTAATAGGTTGAAATTTATATTTCACGAAAAACTTAATTTCTTTTTTTTTGTTTTATAGGCTAAGCTCACACCCTTCCAACGCCCTAAAGACTCACAAAATACAAGTAGGAAACCACCATCATGCAATTACCATAGTGCATTGATAAATGCATCCGCTAACCAACTTGCTATTAAGTGTGACATGAACATGTACCCATAAAATGTATGCATTACATGACTATCCCAACTAATTTCATCTAATGTTATGAAATCTCAACTAATTATACTTTATCGAATGTTTTTTTTTATCATCATAAAATATGTTTTAGTTTGTATATGTTTTTTATGACAACCCTTTTATTTTTAAAGGACACGTTTTCACTACTAAATAAAATTTGAAAAGTACTATTACTTTTTTTATACTAGTACTATTAATTTTTGTTACATTAAGAAAGTTACATTCATTTATATCAGAGATAACGAGCCCCGTTATTCGGAACGTGTTTTTAAAACCCTTTATTTTGAAAGAATTGAGTGTATTTAGTGAAGCTCATAAGAACAAACGAAACAAGAATAAAATTAAAAATATATTATACATCTTGTCAATTTTATATAAATACACCTTTTGAATATAATTTATCATTGGAAAGACACAGTCTCTGAAGAGTTTTATATAGTGTTACACTCTTTCTCTTAAATATTAATTTATAGAGGCGAATTAAGTTAAATTTAATTTTATTATGAGATTTATATATGATATCAAGAAGTTAGTATCATAAACCATATTTCATGCCAAATTCTAATTCTATTGCTTAAGTACATACAGACGTCACTTGAAATTATTAGAAAAAGATTCTAAATAGTAACACTAAAAACATTATTGATTTGTTAATGTTATTATTTTGAATAAGTATCCTAAATTATAACATTAACAATATTGATTTGATAGTTTTTTTTATGATAAATTTTATTCACTTAAACTGTAATGTATTGATATTAAGTTTTTTTTTATACATAAAATTCTAAAATATAATGTATTGATATCTTAATATGTTGTTTTAAAAAAATGACCATGAAAAAACGAAATAAAGAATATGACATTTTATATAGACAAAGATGGGTTAAAGTTATGAAAGGCAAAACAGATTGTAAAAATAACGTAGAGTTACTTTTATTAGAAACATGAAACCTATTAGATGGATACTAGGCAAAAGAACTGAGTTTGCTTTGAACAAGATAGGAAGGGGTTGAAACACTCCGAGTGCATGTCTTTTGAAATAAAATGACATATACATATACATATTACTTTCTGAGCTACTTTGATGTATTTGTTTAACAAAGTAGCCTTCTCAAGGTGACTATGTTAAGTATGCCAAATCAACATTGGTAGAATGACTTACTTATTTTATACCCTTTTTTCGAAATAAAATATATGTTTTAAACACTAGACAAGAGAATATGCTGACGAGGCAACTACATAACAAACAAGAGATGATTGAAATTTCATCGAAATTTTTGTCTTCTATCTCACCCCAAAAGATAAAATATTGTCTCATAAAGATAATAATGAATAACAATAAATTTTATGAGCATATAGTAATGAAGGTGATAATAATCTATATTGATTATGAATTTTTAATAGTTTTGAAACTAGGTTGTGAAAGTGTTTTTCCTTTTGTTCATATTTTTTTAATGTTCATCTTTGAAGCATCATATTAAAAGTATTTTAAATTATTTCTATTATATTGTGATCAGGTTAAAATATGAACTCTATTACTAACCAATAAATATAAAAGATTTTTAATATGTCTTATGACACTCGTTATAATAACAAACAAATTGCAATAGCAAATTTATCTTAAAATAATTACAAAAAAACTATATGGTTGACAGATATTTAAAAACTAACTAAATAATAAAAATGTAATATAGATACTTTAAATTTTTATGCAAGTAATTTCCTCCTGAATATTCTAAATATTTCAAAGTTTACAAAAAATAATCATGCATAAAAGTTTTACGTAATCTCCTAAATTCTCATGAAATTATAAAATAGTGAGAAAAATAATAGAAAAAGAGCATCGTAAATAAAATGATGGATACATATTGATATGACTTAAACAACTTATTATATATATAAAAGAAAACATAATTCAAGAACTTAAAAATGAAAATAATTTAACCATAATTAATAGGTTGAAATTTATATTTCACGAAAAACTAATTTCTTTTTTTTTGTTTTATAGGCTAAGCTCACAACCCTTCCAACGCCCTAAAGACTCACAAAATACAAGTAGGAAACCACCATCATGCAATTACCATAGTGCATTGATAAATGCATCCGCTAACCAACTTGCTATTAAGTGTGACATGACATGTACCCATAAAATGTATGCATTACATGACTATCCCAACTAATTTCATCTAATGTTATGAAATCTCAACTAAATATACTTTATCGAATGTTTTTTTTATTCATAAAATATGTTTTAGTTTGTATATGTTATTTTATGACAACCCTTTTATTTTTAAAGGACACGTTTTCACTACTAAATAAAATTTGAAAAGTACTATTACTTTTTTATATAGTACTATTAATTTTTGTTACATTAAGAAAGTTACATTCATTTATATCAGAGATAACGAGCCCGTTATTCGGAACGTGTTTTTAAAACCCTTTATTTTGAAAGAATTGAGTGTATTTAGTGAAGCTCATAAGAACAAACGAAACAAGAATAAAATATAAAATATATTATACATCTTGTCAATTTATATAAATACACCTTTTGAATATAATTTATCATTGGAAAGACACAGTCTCTGAAGAGTTATATAGTGTTACACTCTTTCTCTTAAATATTAATTTTATAGAGGCGAATTAAGTTAAATTTTAATTTTATTATGAGATTTATATATGATATCAAGAAGTTAGTATCATAAACCATATTTCATGCCAAATTCTAATTCTATTGCTTAAGTACATACAGACGTCACTTGAAATTATTAGAAAAAGATTCTAAATAGTAACACTAACATTATTGATTTGTTAATGTTATATTTTGAATAAGATCCTAAATTATAACATTAACAATATTGATTTGATAGTTTTTTTTATGATAAATTTTATTCACTTAAACTGTAATGTATTGATATTTAAGTTTTTTTTTATACATAAAATTCTAAAATATAATGTATTGATATCTTAATATGTTGTTTTAAAAAATGACCATGAAAAAACGAAATAAAGAATATGACATTTTATATAGACAAAGATGGGTTAAAGTTATGAAAGGCAAAACAGATTGTAAAAATAACGTAGAGTTACTTTTATTAGAAACATGAAACCTATTAGATGGATACTAGGCAAAAGAACTGAGTTTGCTTGAACAAGATAGGAAGGGGTTGAAACACTCCGAGTGCATGTCTTTTGAAATAAAATGACATATACATATACATATACTTAGCTACTTTTGATGTATTTGTTTAACAAAGTAGCCTTCTCAAGGTGACTATGTTAAGTATGCCAAATCAACATTGGTAGAATGACTTATATTTTTTATACCTTTTTTCGAAATAAAAATAATGTTTTAAACACTAAGACAAGAGAATATGCTGACGAGGCAACTACATAACAAACAAGAGATGATTGAAATTTCATCGAAATTTTTGTCTTCTATCTCCCAAAAGATAAAATATTGTCTCATAAAGATAATAATGAATAACAATAAATTTTATGAGCATATAGTAATGAAGGTGATAATAATCATATTGATTATGAATTTTTAATAGTTTTGAAACTAGGTTGTGAAAGTGTTTTTCCTTTTGTTCATATTTTTTTAATGTTCATCTTTGAAGCATCATATTAAAAGTATTTTAAATTATTTCTATTATATTGTGATCAGGTTAAAATATGAACTCTATTACTAACCAATAAATATAAAAGATTTTTAATATGTCTTATGACACTCGTTATAATAACAAACAAATTGCAATAGCAAATTTTATCTTAAAATAATTACAAAAAAACTATATGGTTGACAGATATTTAAAAACTAAACTAAATAATAAAAATGTAATATAGATACTTTAAATTTTTATGCAAGTAATTTCCTCCTGAATATTCTAAATTTCAAAGTTTACCAAAAATAATCATGCATAAAAGTTTTACGTAATCTCCTAAATTCTCATGAAATTATAAAATAGTGAGAAAAATAATAGAAAAAGAGCATCGTAAATAAAATGATGGATACATATTGATATGACTAAAACAACTTATATATATAAAAGAAAACATAATTCAAGAACTTAAAAATGAAAATAATTTAACCATAATTAATAGGTTGAAATTTATATTTCACGAAAAACTAAATTTCTTTTTTTTTTTGTTTTATAGGCTAAGCTCACAACCCTTCCAACGCCCTAAAGACTCACAAAATACAAGTAGGAAACCACCATCATGCAATTACCATAGTGCATTGATAAATGCATCCGCTAACCAACTTGCTATTAAGTGTGACATGACATGTACCCATAAAATGTATGCATTACATGACTATCCCAACTAATTTCATCTAATGTTATGAAATCTCAACTAATTATACTTTATCGAATGTTTTTTTATCATTCATAAAATATGTTTTAGTTTGTATATGTTATTTTATGACAACCCTTTTATTTTTAAAGGACACGTTTTCACTACTAAATAAAATTTGAAAAGTACTATTACTTTTTTATACTAGTACTATTAATTTTTGTTACATTAAGAAAGTTACATTCATTTATATCAGAGATAACGAGCCCCGTTATTCGGAACGTGTTTTTAAAACCCTTTATTTTGAAAGAATTGAGTGTATTTAGTGAAGCTCATAAGAACAAACGAAACAAGAATAATTTTTTTTTTTTTTTTTTTTTTTTTTTTTTTTTTTTTTTTTTCTTTTTTTTAAAATATAAAATATATTATACATCTTGTCAATTTATATAAATACACCTTTTGAATATAATTTATCATTGGAAAGACACAGTCTCTGAAGAGTTTATATAGTGTTACACTCTTTCTCTTAAATATTAATTTTATAGAGGCGAATTAAGTTAAATTTTAATTTTATTATGAGATTTATATATGATATCAAGAAGTTAGTATCATAAACCATATTTCATGCCAAATTCTAATTCTATTGCTTAAGTACATACAGACGTCACTTGAAATTATTAGAAAAAGATTCTAAATAGTAACACTAATTATTGTTATTGTTTGTTATTATTTTTGAATAAGATCCTAAATTATAACATTAACAATATTGATTTGATAGTTTTTTTTTATGATAAATTTTATTCACTTAAACTGTAATGTATTGATATTTAAGTTTTTTTTTTATACATAAAATTCTAAAATATAATGTATTGATATCTTAATATGTTGTTTTAAAAAAATGACCATGAAAAAACGAAATAAAGAATATGACATTTTATATAGACAAAGATGGGTTAAAGTTATGAAAGGCAAAACAGATTGTAAAAATAACGTAGAGTTACTTTTATTAGAAACATGAAACCTATTAGATGGATACTAGGCAAAAGAACTGAGTTTGCTTTGAACAAGATAGGAAGGGGTTGAAACACTCCGAGTGCATGTCTTTTGAAATAAAATGACATATACATATACATATTACTTAGCTACTTTTGATGTATTTGTTTAACAAAGTAGCCTTCTCAAGGTGACTATGTTAAGTATGCCAAATCACATTGGTAGAATGACTTACTTATTTTATACCCTTTTTTCGAATAAAATATATGTTTTAAACACTAAGACAAGAGAATATGCTGACGAGGCAACTACATACAAACAAGAGATGATTGAAATTTCATCGAAATTTTTGTCTTCTATCTCACCCCAAAAGATAAAATATTGTCTCATAAAGATAATAATGAATAACAATAAACTTTATGAGCATATAGTAATGAAGGTGATAATAATCATATTGATTATGAATTTTTAATAGTTTTGAAACTAGGTTGTGAAAGTGTTTTTCCTTTTGTTCATATTTTTTTTAATGTCATCTTTGAAGCATCATATTAAAAGTATTTTAAATTATTTCTATTATATGTGATCAGGTTAAAATATGAACTCTATTACTAACCAATAAATATAAAAGATTTTTAATATGTCTTATGACACTCGTTATAATAACAAAGAAATTGCACTAGATAAAATTTGAAAGGTACTATTACTTTCTTTACACTAGTACTATTAATTTTTGTTACATTAAGAAAGTTACATTCATTTATATCAGAGATAACGAGCCCCGTTATTCGGAACGTGTTTTTAAAACCCTTTATTTTGAAAGAATTGAGTGTATTTAGTGAAGCTCATAAGAACAAACGAAACAAGAATAAAATATAAAATATATTATACATCTTGTCAATTTATATAAATACACCTTTGAATATAATT
>NW_026113033.1:15000-45939 GCF_024323335.1 Lathyrus oleraceus
TTTAAGTTTTTTTTTATACATAAAATTCTAAAATATAATGTATTGATATCTTAATATGTTGTTTTAAAAAAATGACCATGTCTTTCGCAAAAAACGAAATAAAGAATATGACATTTTATATAGACAAAGATGGGTTAAAGTTATGAAAGGCAAAACAGATTGTAAAAATAACGTAGAGTTACTTTTATTAGAAACATGAAACCTATTAGATGGATACTAGGCAAAAGAACTGAGTTTGCTTTGAACAAGATAGGAAGGGGTTGAAACACTCCGAGTGCATGTCTTTTGAAATAAAATGACATATACATATACATATTACTTAGCTACTTTTGATGTATTTGTTTAACAAAGTAGCCTTCTCAAGGTGACTATGTTAAGTATGCCAAATCAACATTGGTAGAATGACTTACTTATTTTATACCCTTTTTTCGAAATAAAATATATGTTTTAAACACTAAGACAAGAGAATATGCTGACGAGGCAACTACATAACAAACAAGAGATGATTGAAATTTCATCGAAATTTTTGTCTTCTATCTCACCCCAAAAGATAAAATATTGTCTCATAAAGATAATAATGAATAACAATAAATTTTATGAGCATATAGTAATGAAGGTGATAATAATCATATTGATTATGAATTTTTAATAGTTTTGAAACTAGGTTGTGAAAGTGTTTTCCTTTTGTTCATATTTTTTTTAATGTTCATCTTTGAAGCATCATATTAAAAGTATTTTAAATTATTTCTATTATATTGTGATCAGGTTAAAATATGAACTCTATTACTAACCAATAAATATAAAAGATTTTTAATATGTCTTATGACACTCGTTATAATAACAAACAAATTGCAATAGCAAATTTATCTTAAAATAATTACAAAAAAACTATATGGTTGACAGATATTTAAAAACTAAACTAAATAATAAAAATGTAATATAGATACTTTAAATTTTTATGCAAGTAATTTCCTCCTGAATATTCTAAATATTTCAAAGTTTACAAAAAATAATCATGCATAAAAGTTTTACGTAATCTCCTAAATTCTCATGAAATATAAAATAGTGAGAAAAATAATAGAAAAAGAGCATCGTAAATAAAATGATGGATACATATTGATATGACTTAAACAACTTATTATATATATAAAAGAAAACATAATTCAAGAACTTAAAAATGAAAATAATTTAACCATAATTAATAGGTTGAAATTTATATTTCACGAAAAACTTAATTTCTTTTTTTTTGTTTTATAGGCTAAGCTCACAACCCTTCCAACGCCCTAAAGACTCACAAAATACAAGTAGGAAACCACCATCATGCAATTACCATAGTGCATTGATAAATGCATCCGCTAACCAACTTGCTATTAAGTGTGACATGACATGTACCCATAAAATGTATGCATTACATGGGGGGGGGGGGGGGGGGGGGGGGGGGGGGACTATCCCAACTAATTTCATCTAATGTTATGAAATCTCAACTAATTATACTTTATCGAATGTTTTTTTATCATTCATAAAATATGTTTTAGTTTGTATATGTTATTTTTGACAACCTTTTTTTTTTTAAAGGACACGTTTTCACTACTAAATAAAATTTGAAAAGTACTATTACTTTTTTTATACTAGTACTATTAATTTTTGTTACATTAAGAAAGTTACATTCATTTATATCAGAGATAACGAGCCCCGTTATTCGGAACGTGTTTTAAAACCCTTTATTTTGAAAGAATTGAGTGTATTTAGTGAAGCTCATAAGAACAAACGAAACAAGAATAAAATATAAAATATATTATACATCTTGTCAATTTATATAAATACACCTTTTGAATATAATTTATCATTGGAAAGACACAGTCTCTGAAGAGTTTATATAGTGTTACACTCTTTTCTTAAATATTAATTTTATAGAGGCGAATTAAGTTAAATTTTATTTTATTATGAGATTTATATATGATATCAAGAAGTTAGTATCATAAACCATATTTCATGCCAAATTCTAATTCTATTGCTTAAGTACATACAGACGTCACTTGAAATTATTAGAAAAAGATTCTAAATAGTAACACTAACATTATTGATTTGTTAATGTTATTATTTTGAATAAGATCCTAAATTATAACATTAACAATATTGATTTGATAGTTTTTTTTATGATAAATTTTATTCACTTAAACTGTAATGTATTGATTTCATGTTATATATATAATATATAATCTATATATATAACTCTATATCTATATTATTTTTTTTTTTTTTTTATACATAAAATTCTAAAATATAATGTATTGATATCTTAATATGTTGTTTTAAAAAAATGACCATGAAAAAACGAAATAAAGAATATGACATTTTATATAGACAAAGATGGGTTAAAGTTATGAAAGGCAAAACAGATTGTAAAAATAACGTAGAGTTACTTTTATTAGAAACATGAAACCTATTAGATGGATACTAGGCAAAAGAACTGAGTTTGCTTTGAACAAGATAGGAAGGGGTTGAAACACTCCCGAGTGCATGTCTTTTGAAATAAATGACATATACATATACATATTACTTAGCTACTTTTGATGTATTTGTTTAACAAAGTAGCCTTCTCAAGGTGACTATGTTAAGTATGCCAAATCAACATTGGTAGAATGACTTACTTATTTTATACCCTTTTTTCGAAATAAAATATATGTTTTAAACACTAAGACAAGAGAATATGCTGACGAGGCAACTACATAACAAACAAGAGATGATTGAAATTTCATCGAAATTTTTGTCTTCTATCTCACCCCAAAAGATAAAATATGTCTCATAAAGATAATAATGAATAACAATAAATTTTATGAGCATATAGTAATGAAGGTGATAATAATCATATTGATTATGAATTTTTAATAGTTTTGAAACTAGGTTGTGAAAGTGTTTTTCCTTTTGTTCATATTTTTTTTAATGTTCATCTTTGAAGCATCATATTAAAAGTATTTTAAATTATTTCTATTATATTGTGATCAGGTTAAAATATGAACTCTATTACTAACCAATAAATATAAAAGATTTTTAATATGTCTTATGACACTCGTTATAAAACAAACAAATTGCAATAGCAAATTTATCTTAAAATAATTACAAAAAAACTATATGGTTGACAGATATTTAAAAACTAAACTAAATAATAAAAATGTAATATAGATACTTTAAATTTTATGCAAGTAATTTCCTCCTGAATATTCTAAATATTTCAAAGTTTACCAAAAATAATCATGCATAAAAGTTTTACGTAATCTCCTAAATTCTCATGAAATTATAAAATAGTGAGAAAAATAATAGAAAAAGAGCATCGTAAATAAAATGATGGATACATATTGATATGACTTAAACAACTTATTATATATATAAAGAAAACATAATTCAAGAACTTAAAAATGAAAATAATTTAACCATAATTAATAGGTTGAAATTTATATTTCACGAAAAACTTAATTTCTTTTTTTTGTTTTATAGGCTAAGCTCACAACCCTTCCAACGCCCTAAAGACTCACAAAATACAAGTAGGAAACCACCATCATGCAATTACCATAGTGCATTGATAAATGCATCCGCTAACCAACTTGCTATTAAGTGTGACATGACATGTACCCATAAAATGTATGCATTACATGACTATCCCAACTAATTTCATCTAATGTTATGAAATCTCAACTAATTATACTTTATCGAATGTTTTTTTATCATTCATAAAATATGTTTTAGTTTGTATATGTTATTTTATGACAACCCTTTTATTTTTAAAGGACACGTTTTCACTACTAAATAAAATTTGAAAAGTACTATTACTTTTTTTATACTAGTACTATTAATTTTTGTTACATTAAGAAAGTTACATTCATTTATATCAGAGATAACGAGCCCCGTTATTCGGAACGTGTTTTTAAAACCCTTTATTTTGAAAGAATTGAGTGTATTTAGTGAAGCTCATAAGAACAAACGAAACAAGAATAAAATATAAAATATATTATACATCTTGTCAATTTATATAAATACACCTTTTGAATATAATTTATCATTGGAAAGACACAGTCTCTGAAGAGTTTATATAGTGTTACACTCTTTCTCTTAATATTAATTTATATAGAGGCGAATTAAGTTAAATTTTAATTTATTATGAGATTTATATATGATATCAAGAAGTTAGTATCATAAACCATATTTCATGCCAAATTCTAATTCTATTGCTTAAGTACATACAGACGTCACTTGAAATTATTAGAAAAAGATTCTAAATAGTAACACTAACATTATTGATTTGTTAATGTTATTATTTTGAATAAGATCCTAAATTATAACATAAACAATATTGATTTGATAGTTTTTTTATGATAAATTTTATTCACTTAAACTGTAATGTATTGATATTTATTTTTTTTTTATACATAAAATTCTAAAATATAATGTATTGATATCTTAGTTATAGTATATATATATATAATACGATACTATTAGAGATATATATTCTAATTATATATATATAATATCTATGCTATTATAAGTCTAAACTACAAGATTGTACCAAATATGTTGTTTTAAAAAAATGACCATGAAAAAACGAAATAAAGAATATGACATTTTATATAGACAAAGATGGGGGCTGTGCTATTAGAGTTTTTTTGTTATGTTAAAGGGTTTTAATTGGGGAGCAGAATGATTGAGAGTGAGACAGGAAGGGTAGTATAAATTTTTATGGTAATTTTTTTTAAAGTTATGAAAGGCAAAACAGATTGTAAAAATAACGTAGAGTTACTTTTATTAGAAACATGAAACCTATTAGATGGATACTAGGCAAAAGAACTGAGTTTGCTTTGAACAAGATAGGAAGGGGTTGAAACACTCCGAGTGCATGTCTTTTGAAATAAAATGACATATACATATACATATTACTTAGCTACTTTTGATGTATTTGTTTAACAAAGTAGCCTTCTCAAGGTGACTATGTTAAGTATGCCAAATCAACATTGGTAGAATGACTTACTTATTTTATACCTTTTTTCGAAATAAAAATATGTTTTAAACACTAAGACAAGAGAATATGCTGACGAGGCAACTACATAACAAACAAGAGATGATTGAAATTTCATCGAAATTTTTGTCTTCTATCTCACCCCAAAAGATAAAATATTGTCTCATAAAGATAATAATGAATAACAATAAATTTTATGAGCATATAGTAATGAAGGTGATAATAATATTATTGATTATGAATTTTTAATAGTTTTGAAACTAGGTTGTGAAAGTGTTTTTCCTTTTGTTCATGTTTTTTTTAATGTTCATCTTTGAAGCATCATATTAAAAGTATTTTAAATTATTTCTATTATATTGTGATCAGGTTAAATTAAAATGAACTCTATTACTAACCAAATATAAAATTTTTATATGTCTATATGACACTCGTTATAATAACAACAAATTGCAATAGCAAATTTATCTTAAAATAATTACAAAAAAACTATATGGTTGACAGATATTTAAAAACTAAACTAAATAATAAAAATGTAATATAGATACTTTAAATTTTTATGCAAGTAATTTCCTCCTGAATATTCTAAATATTTCAAAGTTTACAAAAAATAATCATGCATAAGTTTTACGTAATCTCCTAAATTCTCATGAAATTATAAAATAGTGAGAAAAATAATAGAAAAGAGCATCGTAAATAAAATGATGGATACATATTGATATGACTTAAACAACTTATTATATATATAAAAGAAAACATAATTCAAGAACTTAAAAATGAAAATAATTTAACCATAATTAATAGGTTGAAATTTATATTTCACGAAAAACTTAATTTCTTTTTTTTTTGTTTTATAGGCTAAGCTCACAACCCTTCCAACGCCCTAAAGACTCACAAAATACAAGTAGGAAACCACCATCATGCAATTACCATAGTGCATTGATAAATGCATCCGCTAACCAACTTGCTATTAAGTGTGACATGACATGTACCCATAAAATGTATGCATTACATGACTATCCCAACTAATTTCATCTAATGTTATGAAATCTCAACTAATTATACTTTATCGAATGTTTTTTTTATCATTCATAAAATATGTTTTAGTTTGTATATGTTATTTTATGGCAACCCTTTTATTTTTAAAGGACACGTTTTCACTACTAAATAAAATTTGAAAAGTACTATTACTTTTTTTATACTAGTACTATTAATTTTGTTACATTAAGAAAGTTACATTCATTTATATCAGAGATAACGAGCCCCGTTATTCGGAACGTGTTTTTAAAACCCTTTATTTTGAAAGAATTGAGTGTATTTAGTGAAGCTCATAAGAACAAACGAAACAAGAATAAAATATAAAATATATTATACATCTTGTCAATTTATATAAATACACCTTTTGAATATAATTTATCATTGGAAAGACACAGTCTCTGAAGAGTTTATATAGTGTTACACTCTTTCTCTTAAATATTAATTTTATAGAGGCGAATTAAGTTAAATTTTAATTTTATTATGAGATTTATATATGATATCAAGAAGTTAGTATCATAAACCATTTCATGCCAAATTCTAATTCTATTGCTTAAGTACATACAGACGTCACTTGAAATTATTAGAAAAAGATTCTAAATAGTAACACTAACATTATTGATTTGTTAATGTTATTATTTTGAATAAGATCCTAAATTATAACATTAACAATATTGATTTGATAGTTTTTTTTATGATAAATTTTATTCACTTAAACTGTAATGTATTGATATTTAAGTTTTTTTTTTATACATAAAATTCTAAAATATAATGTATTGATATCTTAATATGTTGTTTTAAAAAAATGACCATGAAAAAACGAAATAAAGAATATGACATTTTATATAGACAAAGATGGGTTAAAGTTATGAAAGGCAAAACAGATTGTAAAAATAACGTAGAGTTACTTTTATTAGAAACATGAAACCTATTAGATGGATACTAGGCAAAAGAACTGAGTTTGCTTTGAACAAGATAGGAAGGGGTTGAAACACTCCGAGTGCATGTCTTTTGAAATAAAATGACATATACATATACATATTACTTAGCTACTTTTGATGTATTTGTTTAACAAAGTAGCCTTCTCAAGGTGACTATGTTAAGTATGCCAAATCAACATTGGTAGAATGACTTACTTATTTTATACCCTTTTTCGAAATAAAATATATGTTTTAAACACTAAGACAAGAGAATATGCTGACGAGGCAACTACATAACAAACAAGAGATGATTGAAATTTCATCGAAATTTTTGTCTTCTATCTCACCCCAAAAGATAAAATATTGTCTCATAAAGATAATAATGAATAACAATAAATTTTATGAGCATATAGTAATGAAGGTGATAATAATCATATTGATTATGAATTTTTAATAGTTTTGAAACTAGGTTGTGAAAGTGTTTTTCCTTTTGTTCATATTTTTTTAATGTTCATCTTTGAAGCATCATATTAAAAGTATTTTAAATTATTTCTATTATATTGTGATCAGGTTAAAATATGAACTCTATTACTAACCAATAAATATAAAAGATTTTTAATATGTCTTATGACACTCGTTATAATAACAAACAAATTGCAATAGCAAATTTATCTTAAAATAATTACAAAAAAAACTATATGGTTGACAGATATTTAAAAACTAAACTAAATAATAAAAATGTAATATAGATACTTTAAATTTTTATGCAAGTAATTTCCTCCTGAATATTCTAAATATTTCAAAGTTTACCAAAAATAATCATGCATAAAAGTTTTACGTAATCTCCTAAATTCTCATGAAATTATAAAATAGTGAGAAAAATAATAGAAAAAGAGCATCGTAAATAAAATGATGGATACATATTGATATGACTTAAACAACTTATTATATATATAAAAGAAAACATAATTCAAGAACTTAAAAATGAAAATAATTTAACCATAATTAATAGGTTGAAATTTATATTTCACGAAAAACTTAATTTCTTTTTTTTTGTTTTATAGGCTAAGCTCACAACCCTTCCAACGCCCTAAAGACTCACAAAATACAAGTAGGAAACCACCATCATGCAATTACCATAGTGCATTGATAAATGCATCCGCTAACCAACTTGCTATTAAGTGTGACATGACATGTACCCATAAAATGTATGCATTACATGACTATCCCAACTAATTTCATCTAATGTTATGAAATCTCAACTAATTATACTTTATCGAATGTTTTTTATCATTCATAAAATATGTTTTAGTTTGTATATGTTATTTTATGACAACCCTTTTATTTTTAAAGGACACGTTTTCACTACTAAATAAAATTTGAAAAGTACTATTACTTTTTTTATACTAGTACTATTAATTTTTGTTACATTAAGAAAGTTACATTCATTTATATCAGAGATAACGAGCCCCGTTATTCGGAACGTGTTTTTAAAACCCTTTATTTTGAAAGAATTGAGTGTATTTAGTGAAGCTCATAAGAACAAACGAAACAAGAATAAAATAAAATATATTATACATCTTGTCAATTTATATAAATACACCTTTTGAATATAATTTATCATTGGAAAGACACAGTCTCTGAAGAGTTTATATAGTGTTACACTCTTTCTCTTAAATATTAATTTTATAGAGGCGAATTAAGTTAAATTTTAATTTTATTATGAGATTTATATATGATATCAAGAAGTTAGTATCATAAACCATATTTCATGCCAAATTCTAATTCTATTGCTTAAGTACATACAGACGTCACTTGAAATTATTAGAAAAAGATTCTAAATAGTAACACTAACATTATTGATTTGTTAATGTTATTATTTTGAATAAGATCCTAAATTATAACATTAACAATATTGATTTGATAGTTTTTTTTATGATAAATTTTATTCACTTAAACTGTAATGTATTGATATTTAAGTTTTTTTTTATACATAAAATTCTAAAATATAATGTATTGATATCTTAATATGTTGTTTTAAAAAAATGACCATGAAAAAACGAAATAAAGAATATGACATTTTATATAGACAAAGATGGGTTAAAGTTATGAAAGGCAAAACAGATTGTAAAAATAACGTAGAGTTACTTTTATTAGAAACATGAAACCTATTAGATGGATACTAGGCAAAAGAACTGAGTTTGCTTTGAACAAGATAGGAAGGGGTTGAAACACTCCGAGTGCATGTCTTTGAAATAAAATGACATATACATATACATATTACTTAGCTACTTTTGATGTATTTGTTTAACAAAGGACTAGCCTTCTCAAGGTGACTATGTTAAGTATGCCAAATCAACATTGGTAGAATGACTTACTTATTTTACCCTTTTTTCGAAATAAAATATATGTTTTAAACACTAAGACAAGAGAATATGCTGACGAGGCAACTACATAACAAACAAGAGATGATTGAAATTTCATCGAAATTTTTGTCTTCTATCTCACCCAAAAGATAAAATATTGTCTCATAAAGATAATAATGAATAACAATAAATTTATGAGCATATAGTAATGAAGGTGATAATAATCATATTGATTATGAATTTTTAATAGTTTTGAAACTAGGTTGTGAAAGTGTTTTCCTTTTGTTCATATTTTTTTTAATGTTCATCTTTGAAGCATCATATTAAAAGTATTTTAAATTATTTCTATTATATTGTGATCAGGTTAAAATATGAACTCTATTACTAACCAATAAATATAAAAGATTTTTAATATGTCTTATGACACTCGTTATAATAACAAACAAATTGCAATAGCAAATTTATCTTAAAATAATTACAAAAAAACTATATGGTTGACAGATATTTAAAACTAAACTAAATAAAAAAATGTAATATAGATACTTTAAATTTTTATGCAAGTAATTTCCTCCTGAATATTCTAAATATTTCAAAGTTTACCAAAAATAATCATGCATAAAAGTTTTACGTAATCTCCTAAATTCTCATGAAATTATAAAATAGTGAGAAAAATAATAGAAAAAGAGCATCGTAAATAAAATGATGGATACATATTGATATGACTTAAACAACTTATTATATATATAAAAGAAAACATAATTCAAGAACTTAAAAATGAAAATAATTTAACCATAATTAATAGGTTGAAATTTATATTTCACGAAAAACTTAATTTCTTTTTTTTTTTTATAGGCTAAGCTCACAACCCTTCCAACGCCCTAAAGACTCACAAAATACAAGTAGGAAACCACCATCATGCAATTACCATAGTGCATTGATAAATGCATCCGCTAACCAACTTGCTATTAAGTGTGACATGACATGTACCCATAAAATGTATGCATTACATGACTATCCCAACTAATTTCATCTAATGTTATGAAATCTCAACTAATATACTTTATCGAATGTTTTTTTATCATTCATAAAATATGTTTTAGTTTGTATATGTTATTTTATGACAACCCTTTTATTTTTAAAGGACACGTTTTCACTACTAAATAAAATTTGAAAAGTACTATTACTGGTTTGTATTTTTTTAAAAACTTTGTAACACCTTTTTTAGTTTTTTTTTTTATACTAGTACTATTAATTTTTGTTACATTAAGAAAGTTACATTCATTTATATCAGAGATAACGAGCCCCGTTATTCGGAACGTGTTTTTAAAACCCTTTATTTTGAAAGAATTGAGTGTATTTAGTGAAGCTCATAAGAACAAACGAAACAAGAATAAAATATAAATATATTATACATCTTGTCAATTTATATAAATACACCTTTTGAATATAATTTATCATTGGAAAGACACAGTCTCTGAAGAGTTTATATAGTGTTACACTCTTTCTCTTAAATATTAATTTTATAGAGGCGAATTAAGTTAAATTTTAATTTTATTATGAGATTTATATATGATATCAAGAAGTTAGTATCATAAACCATATTTCATGCCAAATTCTAATTCTATTGCTTAAGTACATACAGACGTCACTTGAAATTATTAGAAAAAGATTCTAAATAGTAACACTAACATTATTGATTTGTTAATGTTATTATTTTGAATAAGATCCTAAATTATAACATTAACAATATTGATTTGATAGTTTTTTTTATGATAAATTTTATTCACTTAAACTGTAATGTATTGATATTTAAGTTTTTTTTATACATAAAATTCTAAAATATAATGTATTGATATCTTAATATGTTGTTTTAAAAAAATGACCATGAAAAAACGAAATAAAGAATATGACATTTTATATAGACAAAGATGGGTTAAAGTTATGAAAGGCAAAACAGATTGTAAAAATAACGTAGAGTTACTTTTATTAGAAACATGAAACCTATTAGATGGATACTAGGCAAAAGAACTGAGTTTGCTTTGAACAAGATAGGAAGGGGTTGAAACACTCCGAGTGCATGTCTTTTGAAATAAAATGACATATACATACATATTACTTAGCTACTTTTGATGTATTTGTTTAACAAAGTAGCCTTCTCAAGGTGACTATGTTAAGTATGCCAAATCAACATTGGTAGAATGACTTACTTATTTTATACCCTTTTTTCGAAATAAAATATATGTTTTAAACACTAAGACAAGAGAATATGCTGACGAGGCAACTACATAACAAACAAGAGATGATTGAAATTTCATCGAAATTTTTGTCTTCTATCTCACCCCAAAAGATAAAATATTGTCTCATAAAGATAATAATGAATAACAATAAATTTTATGAGCATATAGTAATGAAGGTGATAATAATCATATTGATTATGAATTTTTAATAGTTTTGAAACTAGGTTGTGAAAGTGTTTTTCCTTTTGTTCATATTTTTTTTAATGTTCATCTTTGAAGCATCATATTAAAAGTATTTTAAATTATTTCTATTATATTGTGATCAGGTTAAAATATGAACTCTATTACTAACCAATAAATATAAAAGATTTTTAATATGTCTTATGACACTCGTTATAATAACAAACAAATTGCAATAGCAAATTTATCTTAAAATAATTACAAAAAAACTATATGGTTGACAGATATTTAAAAACTAAACTAAATAATAAAAATGTAATATAGATACTTTAAATTTTTATGCAAGTAATTTCCTCCTGAATATTCTAAATATTTCAAAGTTTACCAAAAATAATCATGCATAAAAGTTTTACGTAATCTCCTAAATTCTCATGAAATTATAAAATAGTGAGAAAAATAATAGAAAAAGAGCATCGTAAAAAAAATGATGGATACATATTGATATGACTTAAACAACTTATTATATATATAAAAGAAAACATAATTCAAGAACTTAAAAATGAAAATAATTTAACCATAATTAATAGGTTGAAATTTATATTTCACGAAAAACTTAATTTCTTTTTTTGTTTTATAGGCTAAGCTCACAACCCTTCCAACGCCCTAAAGACTCACAAAATACAAGTAGGAAACCACCATCATGCAATTACCATAGTGCATTGATAAATGCATCCGCTAACCAACTTGCTATTAAGTGTGACATGACATGTACCCATAAAATGTATGCATTACATGACTATCCCAACTAATTTCATCTAATGTTATGAAATCTCAACTAATTATACTTTATCGAATGTTTTTTTATCATTCATAAAATATGTTTTAGTTGTATATGTTATTTATGACAACCCTTTTATTTTTAAAGGACACGTTTTCACTACTAATAAAATTTGAAAAGTACTATTACTTTTTTTATACTAGTACTATTAATTTTTGTTACATTAAGAAAGTTACATTCATTTATATCAGAGATAACGAGCCCCGTTATTCGGAACGTGTTTTTAAAACCCTTTATTTTGAAAGAATTGAGTGTATTTAGTGAAGCTCATAAGAACAAACGAAACAAGAATAAAAATAAAATATATTATACATCTTGTCAATTTATATAAATACACCTTTTGAATATAATTTATCATTGGAAAGACACAGTCTCTGAAGAGTTATATAGTGTTACACTCTTTCTCTTAAATATTAATTTTATAGAGGCGAATTAAGTTAAATTTTAATTTTATTATGAGATTTATATGATATCAAGAAGTTAGTATCATAAACCATATTTCATGCCAAATTCTAATTCTATTGCTTAAGTACATACAGACGTCACTTGAAATTATTAGAAAAAGATTCTAAATAGTAACACTAACATTATTGATTTGTTAATGTTATTATTTTGAATAAGATCCTAAATTATAACATTAACAATATGATTTGATAGTTTTTTTTATGATAAATTTTATTCACTTAAACTGTAATGTATTGATATTTAAGTTTTTTTTTTATACAAAATTCTAAAATATAATGTATTGATATCTTAATATGTTGTTTTAAAAAAATGACCATGAAAAAACGAAATAAAGAATATGACATTTTATATAGACAAAGATGGGTTAAAGTTATGAAAGGCAAAACAGATTGTAAAAATAACGTAGAGTTACTTTTATTAGAAACATGAAACCTATTAGATGGATACTAGGCAAAAGAACTGAGTTTGCTTTGAACAAGATAGGAAGGGGTTGAAACACTCCGAGTGCATGTCTTTTGAAATAAAATGACATATACATATACATATTACTTAGCTACTTTTGATGTATTTGTTTAACAAAGTAGCCTTCTCAAGGTGACTATGTTAAGTATGCCAAATCAACATTGGTAGAATGACTTACTTATTTTATACCCTTTTTTCGAAATAAAATATATGTTTTAAACACTAAGACAAGAGAATATGCTGACGAGGCAACTACATAACAAACAAGAGATGATTGAAATTTCATCGAAATTTTGTCTTCTATCTCACCCCAAAAGATAAAATATTGTCTCATAAAGATAATAATGAATAACAATAAATTTTATGAGCATATAGTAATGAAGGTGATAATAATCATATTGATTATGAATTTTTAATAGTTTTGAAACTAGGTTGTGAAAGTGTTTTTCCTTTTGTTCATATTTTTTTTAATGTTCATCTTTGAAGCATCATATTAAAAGTATTTTAAATTATTTCTATTATATTGTGATCAGGTTAAAATATGAACTCTATTACTAACCAATAAATATAAAAGATTTTTAATATGTCTTATGACACTCGTTATAATAACAAACAAATTGCAATAGCAAATTTATCTTAAAATAATTACAAAAAAACTATATGGTTGACAGATATTTAAAAACTAAACTAAATAATAAAAATGTAATATAGATACTTTAAATTTTTATGCAAGTAATTTCCTCCTGAATATTCTAAATATTTCAAAGTTTACCAAAAATAATCATGCATAAAAGTTTTACGTAATCTCCTAAATTCTCATGAAATTATAAAATAGTGAGAAAAATAATAGAAAAAGAGCATCGTAAATAAAATGATGGATACATATTGATATGACTTAAACAACTTATTATATATAAAGAAAACATAATTCAAGAACTTAAAAATGAAAATAATTTAACCATAATTAATAGGTTGAAATTTATATTTCACGAAAAACTTAATTCTTTTTTTTTGTTTTATAGGCTAAGCTCACAACCCTTCCAACGCCCTAAAGACTCACAAAATACAAGTAGGAAACCACCATCATGCAATTACCATAGTGCATTGATAAATGCATCCGCTAACCAACTTGCTATTAAGTGTGACATGACATGTACCCATAAAATGTATGCATTACATGACTATCCCAACTAATTTCATCTAATGTTATGAAATCTCAACTAATTATACTTTATCGAATGTTTTTTTATCATTCATAAAATATGTTTTAGTTTGTATATGTTATTTTATGACAACCCTTTTATTTTTAAAGGACACGTTTTCACTACTAAATAAAATTTGAAAAGTACTATTACTTTTTTATACTAGTACTATTAATTTTTGTTACATTAAGAAAGTTACATTCATTTATATCAGAGATAACGAGCCCCGTTATTCGGAACGTGTTTTAAAACCCTTTATTTTGAAAGAATTGAGTGTATTTAGTGAAGCTCATAAGAACAAACGAAACAAGAATAAAATATAAAAATATTATACTTGTCAATTTATATAAATACACCTTTTGAATATAATTTATCATTGGAAAGACACAGTCTCTGAAGAGTTTATATGTGTTACACTCTTTCTCTTAAATATTAATTTTATAGAGGCGAATTAAGTTAAATTTTAATTTTATTATGAGATTTATATATGATATCAAGAAGTTAGTATCATAAACCATATTTCATGCCAAATTCTAATTCTATTGCTTAAGTACATACAGACGTCACTTGAAATTATTAGAAAAAGATTCTAAATAGTAACACTAACATTATTGATTTGTTAATGTTATTATTTTGAATAAGATCCTAAATTATAACATTAACAATATTGATTTGATAGTTTTTTTTATGATAAATTTTATTCACTTAAACTGTAATGTATTGATATTTAAGTTTTTTTTTATACATAAAATTCTAAAATATAATGTATTGATATCTTAATATGTTGTTTTAAAAAAATGACCATGAAAAAACGAAATAAAGAATATGACATTTTATATAGACAAAGATGGGTTAAAGTTATGAAAGGCAAAACAGATTGTAAAAATAACGTAGAGTTACTTTTATTAGAAACATGAAACCTATTAGATGGATACTAGGCAAAAGAACTGAGTTTGCTTTGAACAAGATAGGAAGGGGTTGAAACACTCCGAGTGCATGTCTTTTGAAATAAAATGACATATACATATACATATTACTTAGCTACTTTTGATGTATTTGTTTAACAAAGTAGCCTTCTCAAGGTGACTATGTTAAGTATGCCAAATCAACATTGGTAGAATGACTTACTTATTTTATACCCTTTTTTCGAAATAAAATATATGTTTAAAACAAGACAAGAGAATATGCTGACGAGGCAACTACATAACAAACAAGAGATGATTGAAATTTCATCGAAATTTTTGTCTTCTATCTCACCCCAAAAGATAAAATATTGTCTCATAAAGATAATAATGAATACAATAAATTTATGAGCATATAGTAATGAAGGTGATAATAATCATATTGATTATGAATTTTTAATAGTTTTGAAACTAGGTTGTGAAAGTGTTTTTCCTTTTGTTCATATTTTTTTAATGTTCATCTTTGAAGCATCATATTAAAAGTATTTTAAATTATTCTATTATATTGTGATCAGGTTAAAATATGAACTCTATTACTAACCAATAAATATAAAAGATTTTTAATATGTCTTATGACACTCGTTATAATAACAAACAAATTGCAATAGCAAATTTATCTTAAAATAATTACAAAAAAAATATGGTTGACAGATATTTAAAAACTAAACTAATAATAAAAATGTAATATAGATACTTTAAATTTTATGCAAGTAATTTCCTCCTGAATATTCTAAATATTTCAAAGTTTACCAAAAATAATCATGGGGGGGGGGGGGTTGCATAAAAGTTTTACGTAATCTCCTAAATTCTCATGAAATTATAAAATAGTGAGAAAAATAATAGAAAAAGAGCATCGTAAATAAAATGATGGATACATATTGATATGACTTAAACAACTTATTATTATATAAAAGAAAAAATAATTCAAGAACTTAAAAATGAAAATAATTTAACCATAATTAATAGGTTGAAATTTATATTTCACGAAAAACTTAATTTCTTTTTTTTTTGTTTTATAGGCTAAGCTCACAACCCTTCCAACGCCCTAAAGACTCACAAAATACAAGTAGGAAACCACCATCATGCAATTACCATAGTGCATTGATAAATGCATCCGCTAACCAACTTGCTATTAAGTGTGACATGACATGTACCCATAAAATGTATGCATTACATGACTATCCCAACTAATTTCATCTAATGTTATGAAATCTCAACTAATTATACTTTATCGAATGTTTTTTTATCATTCATAAAATGTTTTAGTTTGTATATGTTATTTTATGACAACCCTTTTATTTTTAAAGGACACGTTTTCACTACTAAATAAAATTTGAAAAGTACTATTACTTTTTTTATACTAGTACTATTAATTTTTGTTACATTAAGAAAGTTACATTCATTTATATCAGAGATAACGAGCCCCGTTATTCGGAACGTGTTTTTAAAACCCTTTATTTTGAAAGAATTGAGTGTATTTAGTGAAGCTCATAAGAACAAACGAAACAAGAATAAATATAAAATATATTATACATCTTGTCAATTTATATAAATACACCTTTTGAATATAATTTATCATTGGAAAGACACAGTCTCTGAAGAGTTTATATGGTGTTACACTCTTTCTCTTAAATATTAATTTTATAGAGGCGAATTAAGTTAAATTTTAATTTTATTATGAGATTTATATATGATATCAAGAAGTTAGTATCATAAACCATATTTCATGCCAAATTCTAATTCTATTGCTTAAGTACATACAGACGTCACTTGAAATTATTAGAAAAAGATTCTAAATAGTAACACTAACATTATTGATTGTTAATGTTATTATTTTGAATAAGATCCTAAATTATAACATTAACAATATTGATTTGATAGTTTTTTTATGATAAATTTTATTCACTTAAACTGTAATGTATTGATATTTTTTTTTTTTTTTTATACATAAATTCTAAAATATAATGTATTGATATCTTAATATGTTGTTTTAAAAAAATGACCATGAAAAAACGAAATAAAGAATATGACATTTTATATAGACAAAGATGGGTTAAAGTTATGAAAGGCAAAACAGATTGTAAAAATAACGTAGAGTTACTTTTATTAGAAACATGAAACCTATTAGATGGATACTAGGCAAAAGAACTGAGTTTGCTTTGAACAAGATAGGAAGGGGTTGAAACACTCCGAGTGCATGTCTTTTGAAATAAAATGACATATACATATACATATTACTTAGCTACTTTTGATGTATTTGTTTAACAAAGTAGCCTTCTCAAGGTGACTATGTTAAGTATGCCAAATCAACATTGGTAGAATGACTTACTTATTTTATACCCTTTTTTCGAAATAAAATATATGTTTTAAACACTAAGACAAGAGAATATGCTGACGAGGCAACTACATAACAAACAAGAGATGATTGAAATTTCATCGAAATTTTTGTCTTCTATCTCACCCCAAAAGATAAAATATTGTCTCATAAAGATAATAATGAATAACAATAAATTTTATGAGCATATAGTAATGAAGGTGATAATAATCATATTGATTATGAATTTTTAATAGTTTTGAAACTAGGTTGTGAAAGTGTTTTTCCTTGCGTTCTACAGTGGTGAGTAGTTGAGGGGTAGTTCACAAATTGTTCATATTTTTTTAATGTTCATCTTTGAAGCATCATATTAAAAGTATTTTAAATTATTTCTATTATATTGTGATCAGGTTAAAATATGAACTCTATTACTAACCAATAAATATAAAAGATTTTTAATATGTCTTATGACACTCGTTATAATAACAAACAAATTGCAATAGCAAATTTATCTTAAAATAATTACAAAAAACTATATGGTTGACAGATATTTAAAAACTAAACTAAATAATAAAAATGTAATATAGATACTTTAAATTTTTATGCAAGTAATTTCCTCCTGAATATTCTAAATATTTCAAAGTTTACAAAAATAATCATGCATAAAAGTTTTACGTAATCTCCTAAATTCTCATGAAATTATAAAATAGTGAGAAAAATAATAGAAAAAGAGCATCGTAAATAAAATGATGGATACATATTGATATGACTTAAACAACTTATTATATATATAAAAGAAAACATAATTCAAGAACTTAAAAATGAAAATAATTTAACCATAATTAATAGGTTGAAATTTATATTTCACGAAAAACTTAATTTTTTTTTTTTGTTTTATAGGCTAAGCTCACAACCCTTCCAACGCCCTAAAGACTCACAAAATACAAGTAGGAAACCACCATCATGCAATTACCATAGTGCAACAGGATATGTCCCGGTCGGTGAAATGAAAGAAAGACTGTTGATAAATGCATCCGCTAACCAACTTGCTATTAAGTGTGACATGACATGTACCCATAAAATGTATGCATTACATGACTATCCCAACTAATTTCATCTAATGTTATGAAATCTCAACTAATTATACTTTATCGAATGTTTTTTTATCATTCATAAAATATGTTTTAGTTTGTATATGTTATTTTATGACAACCCTTTTATTTTTAAAGGACACGTTTTCACTACTAATAAAATTTGAAAAGTACTATTACTTTTTTTATACTAGTACTATTAATTTTTGTTACATTAAGAAAGTTACATTCATTTATATCAGAGATAACGAGCCCCGTTATTCGGAACGTGTTTTAAAACCCTTTATTTTGAAAGAATTGAGTGTATTTAGTGAAGCTCATAAGAACAAACGAAACAAGAATAAAATATAAAATATATTATACATCTTGTCAATTTATATAAATACACCTTTTGAATATAATTTATCATTGGAAAGACACAGTCTCTGAAGAGTTTATATGGTGTTACACTCTTTCTCTTAAATATTAATTTTATAGAGGCGAATTAAGTTAAATTTAATTTTATTATGAGATTTATATATGATATCAAGAAGTTAGTATCATAAACCATATTTCATGCCAAATTCTAATTCTATTGCTTAAGTACATACAGACGTCACTTGAAATTATTAGAAAAAGATTCTAAATAGTAACACTAACATTATTGATTGTTAATGTTATTATTTGAATAAGATCCTAAATTATAACATTAACAATATTGATTTGATAGTTTTTTTTATGATAAATTTTATTCACTTAAACTGTATTGATATTTAAGTTTTTTTTTATACATAAAATTCTAAAATATAATGTATTGATATCTTAATATGTTGTTTTAAAAAAATGACCATGAAAAAACGAAATAAAGAATATGACATTTTATATAGACAAAGATGGGTTAAAGTTATGAAAGGCAAAACAGATTGTAAAAATAACGTAGAGTTACTTTTATTAGAAACATGAAACCTATTAGATGGATACTAGGCAAAAGAACTGAGTTTGCTTTGAACAAGATAGGAAGGGGTTGAAACACTCCGAGTGCATGTCTTTTGAAATAAAATGACATATACATATACATATTACTTAGCTACTTTTGATGTATTTGTTTAACAAAGTAGCCTTCTCAAGGTGACTATGTAAGTATGCCAAATCAACATTGGTAGAATGACTTACTTATTTTATACCCTTTTTTCGAAATAAAATATATGTTTTAAACACTAAGACAAGAGAATATGCTGACGAGGCAACTACATAACAAACAAGAGATGATTGAAATTTCATCGAAATTTTTGTCTTCTATCTCACCCCAAAAGATAAAATATTGTCTCATAAAGATATAATGAATAACAATAAATTTTATGAGCATATAGTAATGAAGGTGATAATAATCATATTGATTATGAATTTTTAATAGTTTTGAAACTAGGTTGTGAAAGTGTTTTTCCTTTTGTTCATATTTTTTTTAATGTTCATCTTTGAAGCATCATATTAAAAGTATTTTAAATTATTTCTATTATATTGTGATCAGGTTAAAATATGAACTCTATTACTAACCAATAAATATAAAAGATTTTTAATATGTCTTATGACACTCGTTTATAACAAACAAATTGCAATAGCAAATTTATCTTAAAATAATTACAAAAAAACTATATGGTTGACAGATATTTAAAAACTAAACTAAATAATAAAAAATGTAATATAGATACTTTAAATTTTTATGCAAGTAATTTCCTCCTGAATATTCTAAATATTTCAAAGTTTACAAAAAAAATCATGCATAAAAGTTTTACGTAATCTCCTAAATTCTCATGAAATTATAAAATAGTGAGAAAAATAATAGAAAAAGAGCATCGTAAATAAAATGATGGATACATATTGATATGACTTAAACAACTTATTATATATATAAAAGAAAACATAATTCAAGAACTTAAAAATGAAAATAATTTAACCATAATTAATAGGTTGAAATTTATATTTCACGAAAAACTTAATTTCTTTTTTTTTGTTTTATAGGCTAAGCTCACAACCCTTCCAACGCCCTAAAGACTCACAAAATACAAGTAGAAAACACCATCATGCAATTACCATAGTGCAGATAAATGCATCCGCTAACCAACTTGCTATTAAGTGTGACATGACATGTACCCATAAAATGTATGCATTACATGACTATCCAACTAATTTCATCTAATGTTATGAAATCTCAACTAATTATACTTATCGAATGTTTTTTTTATCATTCATAAAATATGTTTTAGTTTGTATATGTTATTTTATGACAACCCTTTTATTTTTAAAGGACACGTTTTCACTACTAAATAAAATTTGAAAAGTACTATTACTTTTTTATACTAGTACTATTAATTTTTGTTACATTAAGAAAGTTACATTCATTTATATCAGAGATAACGAGCCCCGTTATTCGGAACGTGTTTTTAAAACCCTTTATTTTGAAAGAATTGAGTGTATTTAGTGAAGCTCATAAGAACAAACGAAACAAGAATAAATATAAAAATATTATACATCTTGTCAATTTATATAAATACACCTTTTGAATATAATTTATCATTGGAAAACACAGTCTCTGAAGAGTTTATATGGTGTTACACTCTTTCTCTTAAATATTAATTTTATAGAGGCGAATTAAGTTAAATTTTAATTTTATTATGAGATTTATATATGATATCAAGAAGTTAGTATCATAAACCATATTTCATGCCAAATTCTAATTCTATTGCTTAAGTACATACAGACGTCACTTGAAATTATTAGAAAAAGATTCTAAATAGTAACACTAACATTATTGATTTGTTAATGTTATTATTTGAATAAGATCCTAAATTATAACATTAACAATATTGATTGATAGTTTTTTTATGATAAATTTTATTCACTTAAACTGTAATGTATTGATATTTAAGTTTTTTTTTTATACATAAAATTCTAAAATATAATGTATTGATATCTTAATATGTTGTTTTAAAAAAAATGACCATGAAAAAACGAAATAAAGAATATGACATTTTATATAGACAAAGATGGGTTAAAGTTATGAAAGGCAAAAACAGATTGTAAAAATAACGTAGAGTTACTTTTATTAGAAACATGAAACCTATTAGATGGATACTAGGCAAAAGAACTGAGTTTGCTTTGAACAAGATAGGAAGGGGTTGAAACACTCCGAGTGCATGTCTTTTGAAATAAAATGACATATACATATACATATTACTTAGCTACTTTTGATGTATTTGTTTAACAAAGTAGCCTTCTCAAGGTGACTATGTTAAGTATGCCAAATCAACATTGGTAGAATGACTTACTTATTTATACCCTTTTTTCGAAATAAAATATATGTTTTAAACACTAAGACAAGAGAATATGCTGACGAGGCAACTACATAACAAACAAGAGATGATTGAAATTTCATCGAAATTTTTGTCTTCTATCTCACCCCAAAAGATAAAATATTGTCTCATAAAGATAATAATGAATAACAATAAATTTTATGAGCATATAGTAATGAAGGTGATAATAATCATATTGATTATGAATTTTTAATAGTTTTGAAACTAGGTTGTGAAAGTGTTTTTCCTTTTGTTCATTTTTTTTAATGTTCATCTTTGAAGCATCATATTAAAGTATTTTAAATTATTTCTATTATATTGTGATCAGGTTAAAAATATGAACTCTATTACTAACCAATAAATATAAAAGATTTTAATATGTCGCGGATTATGACACTCGTATAGTTATAATAACAAACAAATTTTTCACTACTAAATAAAATTTGAAAAGTACTATTACTTTTTTTATACTAGTACTATTAATTTTTGTTACATTAAGAAAGTTACATTCATTTATATCAGAGATAACGAGCCCCGTTATTCGGAACGTGTTTTTAAAACCCTTTATTTTGAAAGAATTGAGTGTATTTAGTGAAGCTCATAAGAACAAACGAAACAAGAATAAAATATAAAATATATTATACATCTTGTCAATTATATAAATACACCTTTTGAATATAATTTATCATTGGAAAGACACAGTCTCTGAAGAGTTTATATAGTGTTACACTCTTTCTCTTAAATATTAATTTTATAGAGGCGAATTAAGTTAAATTTTAATTTTATTATGAGATTTATATATGATATCAAGAAGTTAGTATCATAAACCATATTTCATGCCAAATTCTAATTCTATTGCTTAAGTACATACAGACGTCACTTGAAATTATTAGAAAAAGATTCTAATAGTAACACTAACATTATTGATTTGTTAATGTTATTATTTTGAATAAGATCCTAAATTATAACATTAACAATATTGATTTGATAGTTTTTTTTTGATAAATTTTATTCACTTAAACTGTAATGTATTGATATTTAAGTTTTTTTTTATACATAAAATTCTAAAATATAATGTATTGATATCTTAATATGTTGTTTTAAAAAAATGACCATGAAAAAACGAAATAAAGAATATGACATTTTATATAGACAAAGATGGGTTAAAGTTATGAAAGGCAAAACAGATTGTAAATAACGTAGAGTTACTTTTATTAGAAACATGAAACCTATTAGATGGATACTAGGCAAAAGAACTGAGTTTGCTTTGAACAAGATAGGAAGGGGTTGAAACACTCCGAGTGCATGTCTTTTGAAATAAATGACATATACATATACATATTACTTAGCTACTTTTGTGTATTTGTTTAACAAAGTAGCCTTCTCAAGGTGACTATGTTAAGTATGCCAAATCAACATTGGTAGAATGACTACTTATTTTATACCCTTTTTTCGAAATAAAATATATGTTTTAAACACTAAGACAAGAGAATATGCTGACGAGGCAACTACATAACAAACAAGAGATGATTGAAATTTCATCGAAAATTTTGTCTTCTATCTCACCCCAAAAGATAAAATATTGTCTCATAAAGATAATAATGAATAACAATAAATTTTATGAGCATATAGTAATGAAGGTGATAATAATCATATTGATTATGAATTTTAATAGTTTTGAAACTAGGTTGTGAAAGTGTTTTTCCTTTTGTTCATATTTTTTTTAATGTTCATCTTTGAAGCATCATATTAAAAGTATTTTAAATTATTTATTATATTGTGATCAGGTTAAAATATGAACTCTATTACTAACCAAATAAATATAAAAGATTTTTAATATGTTATGACACTCGTTATAATAACAAACAAATTGCAATAGCAAATTTATCTTAAAATAATTACAAAAAAAACTATATGGACAGATATTTAAAAACTAAACTAAATAATAAAAATGTAATATAGATACTTTAAATTTTTATGCAAGTAATTTCCTCCTGAATATTCTAAATATTTCAAAGTTTACAAAAAATAATCATGCATAAAAGTTTTACGTAATCTCCTAAATTCTCATGAAATTATAAAATAGTGAGAAAAATAATAGAAAAAGAGCATCGTAAATAAAATGATGGATACATATTGATATGACTTAAACAACTTATTATATATATAAAAGAAAACATAATTCAAGAACTTAAAAATGAAAATAATTTAACCATATTAATAGGTTGAAATTTATATTTCACGAAAAACTTAATTTCTTTTTTTTTGTTTTATAGGCTAAGCTCACAACCCTTCCAACGCCCTAAAGACTCACAAAATACAAGTAGGAAACCACCATCATGCAATTACCATAGTGCATTGATAAATGCATCCGCTAACCAACTTGCTATTAAGTGTGACATGACATGTACCATAAAATGTATGCATTACATGACTATCCCAACTAATTTCATCTAATGTTATGAAATCTCAACTAATTATACTTTATCGAATGTTTTTTTATCATTCATAAAATATGTTTTAGTTTGTATATGTTATTTTATGACAACCCTTTTATTTTTAAAGGACACGTTTTCACTACTAAATAAAATTTGAAAAGTACTATTACTTTTTTATACTAGTACTATTACTATTAATTTTTGTACATTAAGAAAGTTACATTCATTTATATCAGAGATAACGAGCCCCGTTATTCGGAACGTGTTTTTAAAACCCTTTATTTTGAAAGAATTGAGTGTATTTAGTGAAGCTCATAAGAACAAACGAAACAAGAATAAAATATAAAATATATTATACATCTTGTCAATTTATATAAATACACCTTTTGAATATAATTATCATTGAAAGACACAGTCTCTGAAGAGTTTATATGGTGTTACACTCTTTCTCTTAAATATTAATTTTATAGAGGCGAATTAAGTTAAATTTAATTTATTATGAGATTTATATATGATATCAAGAAGTTAGTATCATAAACCATATTTCATGCCAAATTCTAATTCTATTGCTTAAGTACATACAGACGTCACTTGAAATTATTAGAAAAAGATTCTAAATAGTAACACTAACATTATTGATTTGTTAATGTTATTATTTTGAATAAGATCCTAAATTATAACATTAACAATATTGATTTGATAGTTTTTTTTTTATGATAAATTTATTCACTTAAACTGTAATGTATTGATATTTAAGTTTTTTTTTTTATACATAAAATTCTAAAATATAATGTATTGATATCTTAATATGGTTTTAAAAAAATGACCATGAAAAAAACGAAATAAAGAATATGACATTTTATATAGACAAAGATGGGTTAAAGTTATGAAAGGCAAAACAGATTGTAAAATAACGTAGAGTTACTTTTATTAGAAACATGAAACCTATTAGATGGATACTAGGCAAAAGAACTGAGTTTGCTTTGAACAAGATAGGAAGGGGTTGAAACACTCCGAGTGCATGTCTTTTGAAATAAATGACATATACATATACATATTACTTAGCTACTTTTGATGTATTTGTTTAACAAAGTAGCCTTCTCAAGGTGACTATGTTAAGTATGCCAAATCAACATTGGTAGAATGACTTACTTATTTATACCCTTTTTTGAAATAAAATATATGTTTTAAACACTAAGACAAGAGAATATGCTGACGAGGCAACTACATAACAAACAAGAGATGATTGAAATTTCATCGAAATTTTTGTCTTCTATCTCACCCAAAAGATAAAATATTGTCTCATAAAGATAATAATGAATAACAATAAATTTTATGAGCATATAGTAATGAAGGTGATAATAATCATATTGATTATGAATTTTTAATAGTTTTGAAACTAGGTTGTGAAAGTGTTTTTCCTTTTGTTCATTTTTTTTTAATGTTCATCTTTGAAGCATCATATATAAAAGTATTTTAAATTATTTCTATTATATTGTGATCAGGTTAAAATATGAACTCTATTACTAACCAATAATATAAAAGATTTTTAATATGTCTTATGACACTCGTTATATAACAAACAAAAAATTGCAATAGCAAATTTATCTTAAAATAATTACAAAAAAACTATATGGTTGACAGATATTTAAAAACTAAATAAATAATAAAAATGTAATATAGATACTTTAATTTTATGCAAGTAATTTCCTCCTGAATATTCTAAATATTTCAAAGTTTACAAAAAAATCATGCATAAAAGTTTACGTAATCTCCTAAATTCTCATGAAATTATAAAATAGTGAGAAAAATAATAGAAAAAGAGCATCGTAAATAAAATGATGGATACATATTGATATGACTTAAACAACTATTATATATATAAAAGAAAACATAATTCAAGAACTTAAAAATGAAAATAATTTAACCATAATTAATAGGTTGAAATTTATATTTCACGAAAAAATTAATTTCTTTTTTTTTGTTTTATAGGCTAAGCTCACAACCCTTCCAACGCCCTAAAGACTCACAAAATACAAGTAGGAAACCACCATCATGCAATTACCATAGTGCATTGATAAATGCATCCGCTAACCAACTTGCTATAAGTGTGACATGACATGTACCCATAAAATGTATGCATTACATGACTATCCAACTAATTTCATCTAATGTTATGAAATCTCAACTAATTATACTTTATCGAATGTTTTTTTATCATTCATAAAATATGTTTTAGTTTGTATATGTTATTTTATGACAACCTTTTATTTTTAAAGGACACGTTTTCACTACTAAATAAAATTTGAAAAGTACTATTACTTTTTTATACTAGTACTATTAATTTTTGTTACATTAAGAAAGTTACATTCATTTATATCAGAGATAACGAGCCCCGTTATTCGGAACGTGTTTTTAAAACCCTTTATTTTGAAAGAATTGAGTGTATTAGTGAAGCTCATAAGAACAAACGAAACAAGAATAAAATATAAAATATATTATACATCTTGTCAATTTATATAAATACACCTTTTGAATATAATTTATCATTGGAAAAGACACAGTCTCTGAAGAGTTTATATGGTGTTACACTCTTTCTCTTAAATATTAATTTTATAGAGGCGAATTAAGTTAAATTAATTTATTATGAGATTTATATATGATATCAAGAAGTAGTATCATAAACCATATTTCATGCCAAATTCTAATTCTATTGCTTAAGTACATACAGACGTCACTTGAAATTATTAGAAAAAGATTCTAAATAGTAACACTAACATTATGGATTGTTAATGTTATTATTTGAATAAGATCCTAAATTATAACATTAACAATATTGATTTGATAGTTTTTTTTATGATAAATTTTATTCACTTAAACTGTATGTATTGATATTTAAGTTTTTTTTTATACATAAAATTCTAAAAATAATGTATTGATATCTTAATATGTGTTTTAAAAAAATGACCATGAAAAAACGAAATAAAGAATATGACATTTTATATAGACAAAGATGGGTTAAAGTTATGAAAGGCAAAACAGATTGTAAAAATAACGTAGAGTTACTTTTATTAGAAACATGAAACCTATTAGATGGATACTAGGCAAAAGAACTGAGTTTGCTTTGAACAAGATAGGAAGGGGTTGAAACACTCCGAGTGCATGTCTTTTGAAATAAAATGACATATACATATACATATTACTTAGCTACTTTTGATGTATTTGTTTAACAAAGTAGCCTTCTCAAGGTGACTATGTTAAGTATGCCAAATCAACATGGTAGAATGACTTACTTATTTTATACCCTTTTTTCGAAATAAAATATATGTTTTAAACACTAAGACAAGAGAATATGCTGACGAGGCAACTACATAACAAACAAGAGATGATTGAATTTCATCGAAATTTTTGTCTTCTATCTCACCCAAAAGATAAAATATTGTCTCATAAAGATAATATGAATACAATAAATTTTATGAGCATATAGTAATGAAGGTGATAATCATATTGATTATGAATTTTTAATAGTTTTGAAACTAGGTTGTGAAAGTGTTTTTCCTTGTTCATATTTTTTTAATGTCATCTTTGAAGCATCATATAAAAGTATTTTAAATTATTTCTATTATATTGTGATCAGGTTAAAATATGAACTCTATTACTAACCAATAAATATAAAAGATTTTTAATATGTCTTATGACACTCGTTATAATAACAACAAATTGCAATAGCAATTTATCTTAAAATAATTACAAAAAAACTTATGGTGACAGATATTTAAAAACTAACTAAAAATAATAAAATGTAATATAGATACTTTAAATTTTTATGCAAGTAATTTCCTCCTGAATATTCTAAATATTTCAAAGTTTACAAAAATAATCATGCATAAAAGTTTTACGTAATCTCCTAAATTCTCATGAAATTATAAAATAGTGAGAAAATAATAGAAAAAGAGCATCGTAAATAAAATGATGGATACATATTGATATGACTTAAACAACTTATTATATATATAAAAGAAAACATAATTCAAGAACTTAAAATGAAAATAATTTAACCATATTAATAGGTTGAAATTTATATTTCACGAAAAACTTAATTTTTTTTTTTGTTTTATAGGCTAAGCTCACAACCTTCCAACCCCTAAAGACTCACAAAATACAAGTAGGAAACCACCATCATGCAATTACCATAGTGCATGAATGCATCCGCTAACCAACTTGCTATTAAGTGTGACATGACATGTACCCATAAAATGTATGCATTACATGACTATCCCAACTAATTTCATCTAATGTATGAAATCTCAACTAATTATACTTTATCGAATGTTTTTTTATCATTCAAAATATGTTTTAGTTTGTATATGTTATTTTATGAAACCCTTTTATTTTAAAGGACACGTTTTCACTACTAAATAAAATTTGAAAAGTACTATTACTTTTTTATACTAGTACTATTAATTTTTGTTACATTAAGAAAGTTACATTCATTTATATCAGAGATAACGAGCCCCGTTATTCGGAACGTGTTTTAAAACCCTTTATTTTGAAAGAATTGAGTGTATTTAGTGAAGCTCATAAGAACAAACGAAACAAGAATAAAATAAAAATATATTATACATTTGTCAATTTATATAAATACACCTTTTGAATATAATTTATCATTGGAAAGACACAGTCTCTGAAGAGTTTATATGGTGTTACATCTTTCTCTTAAATATTAATTTTATAGAGGCGAATTAAGTTAAATTTAATTTTATTATGAGATTTATATATGATATCAAGAAGTTAGTATCATAAACCATATTTCATGCCAAATTCTAATCTATTGCTTAAGTACATACAGACGTCACTTGAAATTATTAGAAAAAGATTCTAAATAGTAACACTAACATTATTGATTTGTTAATGTTATTATTTTGAATAAGATCCTAAATTATAACATTAACAATATTGATTTGATAGTTTTTTTTATGATAAATTTTATTCACTTAAACTGTAATGTATGATATTTAAGTTTTTTTTTTTTTTTTTTTATAATAAACTAAAATATAATGTATTGATATCTTAATATGTTGTTTTAAAAAATGACCATGAAAAAACGAAATAAAGAATATGACATTTTATATAGACAAAGAGGGTTAAAGTTATGAAAGGCAAAACAGATTGTAAAATAACGTAGAGTTACTTTTATTAGAAACATGAAACTATAAGATGGATACTAGGCAAAAGAATGAGTTTGCTTTGAACAAGATAGGAAGGGGTTGAAAACACTCCGAGTGCATGTCTTTTGAAATAAAATGACATATACATATACATATTACTTAGCTACTTTGATGTATTTGTTTAACAAAGTAGCCTTCTCAAGGTGACTATGTTAAGTATGCCAAACAACATTGGTAGAATGACTTACTTATTTATACCCTTTTTTCGAAATAAAATATATGTTTTAAACACTAAGACAAGAGAATCTGGACGAGGCACTACATACAAACAAGAGATGATTGAAATTTCATCGAAATTTTTGTCTTCTATCTCACCCCAAAAGATAAATATTGTCTCATAAAGATAATAATGAATAACAATAAATTTTATGAGCATATAGTAATGAAGGTGATAATAATCATATTGATTATGAATTTTTAATAGTTTTGAAACTAGGTTGTGAAAGTGTTTTTCCTTTTGTTATTTTTTTTAATGTTATCTTTGAAGCATCATATTAAAAGTATTTTAAATTATTTTCTTATATTGTGATCAGGTTAAACTATGAACTCTATTACTAACCAATAAATATAAAAAATTTTAATATGTCTTATGACATCGTTATAATAACAAACAAAATTGCAATAGCAAATTTATCTTAAAATAATTACAAAAAAAACTATATGGTTGACAGATATTTAAAAACTAAATAATAATAAAAATGTAATATAGATACTTTAAATTTTTATGCAAGTAATTCCTCCTGAATATTTAAATATTTCACAAGTTTACAAAAAATAATCATGCATAAAAGTTTTACGTAATCCTAAATTCTCATGAAATTATAAAATAGTGAGAAAAAATAATAGAAAAAGAGCATCGTAAATAAA
>NW_026113034.1:0-40000 GCF_024323335.1 Lathyrus oleraceus
TTGTCTATGATTTCAATGAATAACTCGTAAATACAACTAGAACTTGTTAAGTTATTTCTAGGTTGATTTTTCTATTTATGTTATCTCTTTTTCTGTGTTTTTTAATAGTTATGTGTAATAGGGTTTCTTCTTTCCCTATTTATTCTTTTAGTGTGTCGTTATCTTGTATATATATAAACATATATATAAGAATCAAATATGAATAACCCATACGTGATATTTAAAACATTTTTAAACAACTTGTGTATGATTTCAATGAATAACTCGTAAAATACAACTAGAACTAGTTAAGTAATTTCTAGGTTGATTTTTCTATTTATGTTATCTCTTTTTCTGTGTTTTTTTAATAGTTTTGTGTTATGTAGGGTTTGTTTTTTCCCTCTTTATTCTTTTAGTGTGTCGGTTTCTTGTATTCTATATATATATATATATATATATAACATATATATAAGAATCAAATATGAATAACCCATACATCGTATTTAAAACATTTTTAAACAATTGTCTATGATTTCAATGAATAACTCGTAAAATACAACTAGAACTTGTTAAGTTATTTCTAGGTTGATTTTTCTATTTATGTTATCTTTTTTCTGTGTTTTTTAATAGTTATGTGTAATGTAGGGTTTCTTCTTTCCCTATTTATTCTTTTTAGTGTGTCGTTATCTTGTATATATATAAACATATATATAAGAATCAAATATGAATAACCCATACGTGATATTTAAAACATTTTTAAACAATTTGTGTATGATTTCAATGAATAACTCGTAAATTACAACTAGAACTGGTTAAGTAATTTCTAGGTTGATTTTTCTATTTATGTTATCTCTTTTTCTGTGTTTTTTAATAGTTTTGTGTTATGTAGGGTTTGGTTTTTCCCTCTTTATTCTTTTTAGTGTGTCGTTTCTTGTATATATATATATAAACATATATATAGAATCAAATATGAATAACCCATACATCGTATTTAAAACAATTTTAAACAATTTGTCTATGATTTCAATGAATAACTCGTAAAATACAACTAGAACTTGTTAAGTTATTTCTAGGTTGATTTTTCTATTTATGTTATCTCTTTTTCTGTGTTTTTTAATAGTTATGTGTAATGTAGGGTTTCTTCTTTCCCTATTTATTCTTTTTAGTGTGTCGTTATCTTGTATATATATAAACATATATATAAGATTCAAATATGAATAACCCATACGTGATATTTAAAACATTTTTAAACAACTTGTGTATGATTTCAATGAATAACTCGTAAATTACAACTAGAACTAGTTAAGTAATTTCTAGGTTGATTTTTCTATTTATGTTATCTCTTTTTCTGTGTTTTTTAATAGTTTTGTGTTATGTAGGGATAGTTTTTTCCCTCTTTATTCTTTTTAGTGTGTCGGTTTCTTGTATATATATATATATATATAAACATATATATAAGAATCAAATATGAATAACCCATACATCGTATTTAAAACATTTTTAAACAATCTGTCTATGATTTCAATGAATAACTCGTAAAATACAACTAGAACTTGTTAAGTTATTTCTAGGTTGATTTTTCTATTTATGTTATCTCTTTTTCTGTGTTTTTTAATAGTTATGTGTAATGTAGGGTTTCTTCTTTCCCTATTTATTCTTTTTAGTGTGTCGTTATCTTGTATATATATAAACATATATATAAGAATCAAATATGAATAACCCATACGTGATATTTAAAACATTTTTAAACAACTTGTGTATGATTTCAATGAATAACTCGTAAATTACAACTAGAACTGGTTAAGTAATTTCTAGGTTGATTTTTCTATTTATGTTATCTCTTTTTCTGTGTTTTTTTAATAGTTTTGTGTTATGTAGGGTTGGTTTTTTCCCTCTTTATTCTTTTTAGTGTGTCGTTTTATGTATATATATATATATAAACATATATATAAGAATCAAATATGAATAACCCATACATCGTATTTAAAACATTTTTAAACAATTTGTCTATGATTTCAATGAATAACTCGTAAAATACAACTAGAACTTGTTAAGTTATTTCTAGGTTGATTTTTCTATTTATGTTATCTCTTTTTCTGTGTTTTTTAATAGTTATGTGTAATGTAGGGTTTCTTCTTTCCCTATTTATTCTTTTTAGTGTGTCGTTATCTTGTATATATATAAACATATATATAAGAATCAAATATGAATAACCCATACGTGATATTTAAAACATTTTTAAACAACTTGTGTATGATTTCAATGAATAACTCGTAAATTACAACTAGAACTGGTTAAGTAATTTCTAGGTTGATTTTTCTATTTATGTTATCTCTTTTCTGTGTTTTTTTAATAGTTTTGTGTTATGTAGGGTTTGTTTTTTCCCTCTTTATTCTTTTTAGTGTGTCGTTTCTTGTATATATATATATATAAACATATATATAAGAATCAAATATGAATAACCCATACATCGTATTTAAAACATTTTTAAACAATTTGTCTATGATTTCAATGAATAACTCGTAAAATACAACTAGAACTTGTTAAGTTATTTCTAGGTTGATTTTTCTATTTATGTTATCTCTTTTTCTGTGTTTTTTAATAGTTATGTGTAATGTAGGGTTTCTTCTTTCCCTATTTATTCTTTTTAGTGTGTCGTTATCTTGTATATATATAAACATATATATAAGAATCAAATATGAATAACCCATACGTGATATTTAAAACATTTTTAAACAACTTGTGTATGATTTCAATGAATAACTCGTAAATTACAACTAGAACTGGTTAAGTAATTTCTAGGTTGATTTTTCTATTTATGTTATCTCTTTTTCTGTGTTTTTTAATAGTTTTGTGTTATGTAGGGTTTGTTTTTTCCCTCTTTATTCTTTTTAGTGTGTCGTTTTCTTGTATATATATATATATATATAAACATATATATAAGAATCAAATATGAATAACCCATACATCGTATTTAAAACATTTTTAAACAATTTGTCTATGATTTCAATGAATAACTCGTAAAATACAACTAGAACTTGTTAAGTTATTTCTAGGTTGATTTTTCTATTTATGTTATCTCTTTTTCTGTGTTTTTTAATAGTTATGTGTAATGTAGGGTTTCTTCTTTCCCTATTTATTCTTTTTAGTGTGTCGTTATCTTGTATATATATAAACATATATATAAGAATCAAATATGAATAACCCATACGTGATATTTAAAACATTTTTAAACAACTTGTGTATGATTTCAATGAATAACTCGTAAATTACAACTAGAACTAGTTAAGTAATTTCTAGGTTGATTTTTCTATTTATGTTATCTCTTTTTCTGTTTTTTTAATAGTTTTGTGTTATGTAGGGTTGTTTTTTCCCTCTTTATTCTTTTTAGTGTGTCGTTTTCTTGTATATATATATATAAACATATATATAAGAATCAAATATGAATAACCCATACATCGTATTTAAAACATTTTAAACAATTTGTCTATGATTTCAATGAATAACTCGTAAAATACAACTAGAACTTGTTAAGTTATTTCTAGGTTGATTTTTCTATTTATGTTATCTCTTTTTCTGTGTTTTTTAATAGTTATGTGTAATGTAGGGTTTCTTCTTTCCCTATTTATTCTTTTTAGTGTGTCGTTATCTTGTATATATATAAACATATATATAGAATCAAATATGAATAACCCATACGTGATATTTAAAACATTTTTAAACAACTTGTGTATGATTTCAATGAATAACTCGTAAATTACAACTAGAACTGGTTAAGTAATTTCTAGGTTGATTTTTCTATTTATGTTATCTCTTTTTCTGTGTTTTTTTAATAGTTTTGTGTTATGTAGGGTTTGTTTTTTCCCTCTTTATTCTTTTTAGTGTGTCGTTTTATTGTATATATATATATATATAAACATATATATAAGAATCAAATATGAATAACCCATACATCGTATTTAAAACATTTTTAAACAATTTGTCTATGATTTCAATGAATAACTCGTAAAATACAACTAGAACTTGTTAAGTTATTTCTAGGTTGATTTTTCTATTTATGTTATCTCTTTTTCTGTGTTTTTTAATAGTTATGTGTAATGTAGGGTTTCTTCTTTCCCTATTTATTCTTTTTAGTGTGTCGTTATCTTGTATATATATAAACATATATATAAGAATCAAATATGAATAACCCATACGTGATATTTAAAACATTTTTAAACAACTTGTGTATGATTTCAATGAATAACTCGTAAATTACAACTAGAACTAGTTAAGTAATTTCTAGGTTGATTTTTCTATTTATGTTATCTCTTTTTCTGTGTTTTTTTAATAGTTTTGTGTTATGTAGGGTTTGTTTTTTCCCTCTTTATTCTTTTTAGTGTGTCGTTTTCTTGTATATATATATATAAACATATATATAAGAATCAAATATGAATAACCCATACATCGTATTTAAAACATTTTTAAACAATTTGTCTATGATTTCAATGAATAACTCGTAAAATACAACTAGAACTTGTTAAGTTATTTCTAGGTTGATTTTTCTATTTATGTTATCTCTTTTTCTGTGTTTTTTAATAGTTATGTGTAATGTAGGGTTTCTTCTTTCCCTATTTATTCTTTTTAGTGTGTCGTTATCTTGTATATATATAAACATATATATAAGAATCAAATATGAATAACCCATACGTGATATTTAAAACATTTTTAAACAACTTGTGTATGATTTCAATGAATAACTCGTAAATTACAACTAGAACTGGTTAAGTAATTTCTAGGTTGATTTTTCTATTTATGTTATCTCTTTTTCTGTGTTTTTTTAATAGTTTTGTGTTATGTAGGGTTTGGTTTTTCCCTCTTTATTCTTTTTAGTGTGTCGTTTTATTGTATATATATATATATAAAACATATATATAAGAATCAAATATGAATAACCCATACATCGTATTTAAAACATTTTTAAACAATTTGTCTATGATTTCAATGAATAACTCGTAAAATACAACTAGAACTTGTTAAGTTATTTCTAGGTTGATTTTTCTATTTATGTTATCTCTTTTTCTGTGTTTTTTAATAGTTATGTGTAATGTAGGGTTTCTTCTTTCCCTATTTATTCTTTTTAGTGTGTCGTTATCTTGTATATATATAAACATATATATAAGAATCAAATATGAATAACCCATACGTGATATTTAAAACATTTTTAAACAACTTGTGTATGATTTCAATGAATAACTCGTAAATTACAACTAGAACTAGTTAAGTAATTTCTAGGTTGATTTTTCTATTTATGTTATCTCTTTTTCTGTGTTTTTTTAATAGTTTTGTGTTATGTAGGGTTTTTTTTCCTCTTTATTCTTTTTAGTGTGTCGTTTTCTTGTATATATATATATATATAAAAATATATAAGAATCAAATATGAATAACCCATACATCGTATTTAAAACATTTTTAAACAATTTGTCTATGATTTCAATGAATAACTCGTAAAATACAACTAGAACTTGTTAAGTTATTTCTAGGTTGATTTTTCTATTTATGTTATCTCTTTTTCTGTGTTTTTTAATAGTTATGTGTAATGTAGGGTTTCTTCTTTCCCTATTTATTCTTTTTAGTGTGTCGTTATCTTGTATATATATAAACATATATATAAGAATCAAATATGAATAACCCATACGTGATATTTAAAACATTTTTAAACAACTTGTGTATGATTTCAATGAATAACTCGTAAATTACAACTAGAACTGTTAAGTAATTTCTAGGTTGATTTTTCTATTTATGTTATCTCTTTTTCTGTGTTTTTTTAATAGTTTTGTGTTATGTAGGGTTAGTTTTTTCCCTCTTTATTCTTTTTAGTGTGTCGTTTCTTGTATATATATATATAAACATATATATAAGAATCAAATATGAATAACCCATACATCGTATTTAAAACATTTTTAACAATTTGTCTATGATTTCAATGAATAACTCGTAAAATACAACTAGAACTTGTTAAGTTATTTCTAGGTTGATTTTTCTATTTATGTTATCTCTTTTTCTGTGTTTTTTAATAGTTATGTGTAATGTAGGGTTTCTTCTTTCCCTATTTATTCTTTTTAGTGTGTCGTTATCTTGTATATATATAAACATATATATAAGAATCAAATATGAATAACCCATACGTGATATTTAAAACATTTTTAAACAACTTGTGTATGATTTCAATGAATAACTCGTAAATTACAACTAGAACTGGTTAAGTAATTTCTAGGTTCATTTTTCTATTTATGTTATCTCTTTTTCTGTGTTTTTTTAATAGTTTTGTGTTATGTAGGGTTTGGTTTTTTCCCTCTTTATTCTTTTTAGTGTGTCGTTTTCTTGTATATATATATATATAAACATATATATAAGAATCAAATATGAATAACCCATACATCGTATTTAAAACATTTTTAAACAATTTGTCTATGATTTCAATGAATAACTCGTAAAATACAACTAGAACTTGTTAAGTTATTTCTAGGTTGATTTTTCTATTTATGTTATCTCTTTTTCTGTGTTTTTTAATAGTTATGTGTAATGTAGGGTTTCTTCTTTCCCTATTTATTCTTTTTAGTGTGTCGTTATCTTGTATATATATAAACATATATATAAGAATCAAATATGAATAACCCATACGTGATATTTAAAACATTTTTAAACAACTTGTGTATGATTTCAATGAATAACTCGTAAATTACAACTAGAACTAGTTAAGTAATTTCTAGGTTGATTTTTCTATTTATGTTATCTCTTTTTCTGTGTTTTTTTAATAGTTTTGTGTTATGTAGGGTTAGTTTTTTCCCTCTTTATTCTTTTTAGTGTGTCGTTTTCTTGTATATATATATATATATATATAAACATATATATAAGAATCAAATATGAATAACCCATACATCGTATTTAAAACATTTTTAAACAATTTGTCTATGATTTCAATGAATAACTCGTAAAATACAACTAGAACTTGTTAAGTTATTTCTAGGTTGATTTTTCTATTTATGTTATCTCTTTTTCTGTGTTTTTTAATAGTTATGTGTAATGTAGGGTTTCTTCTTTCCCTATTTATTCTTTTTAGTGTGTCGTTATCTTGTATATATATAAACATATATATAAGAATCAAATATGAATAACCCATACGTGATATTTAAAACATTTTTAAACAACTTGTGTATGATTTCAATGAATAACTCGTAAATTACAACTAGAACTAGTTAAGTAATTTCTAGGTTGATTTTTCTATTTATGTTATCTCTTTTTCTGTGTTTTTTTAATAGTTTTGTGTTATGTAGGGTTAGTTTTTTCCCTCTTTATTCTTTTTAGTGTGTCGTTTTCTTGTATATATATATATAAACATATATATAAGAATCAAATATGAATAACCCATACATCGTATTTAAAACATTTTTAAACAATTTGTCTATGATTTCAATGAATAACTCGTAAAATACAACTAGAACTTGTTAAGTTATTTCTAGGTTGATTTTTCTATTTATGTTATCTCTTTTTCTGTGTTTTTTAATAGTTATGTGTAATGTAGGGTTTCTTCTTTCCCTATTTATTCTTTTTAGTGTGTCGTTATCTTGTATATATATAAACATATATATAAGAATCAAATATGAATAACCCATACGTGATATTTAAAACATTTTTAAACAACTTGTGTATGATTTCAATGAATAACTCGTAAATTACAACTAGAACTGGTTAAGTAATTTCTAGGTTGATTTTTCTATTTATGTTATCTCTTTTTCTGTGTTTTTTTAATAGTTTTGTGTTATGTAGGGTTTGTTTTTTCCCTCTTTATTCTTTTTAGTGTGTCGTTTTATTGTATATATATATATATATAAACATATATATAAGAATCAAATATGAATAACCCATACATCGTATTTAAAACATTTTTAAACAATTTGTCTATGATTTCAATGAATAACTCGTAAAATACAACTAGAACTTGTTAAGTTATTTCTAGGTTGATTTTTCTATTTATGTTATCTCTTTTTCTGTGTTTTTTAATAGTTATGTGTAATGTAGGGTTTCTTCTTTCCCTATTTATTCTTTTTAGTGTGTCGTTATCTTGTATATATATAAACATATATATAAGAATCAAATATGAATAACCCATACGTGATATTTAAAACATTTTTAAACAACTTGTGTATGATTTCAATGAATAACTCGTAAATTACAACTAGAACTAGTTAAGTAATTTCTAGGTTGATTTTTCTATTTATGTTATCTCTTTTTCTGTGTTTTTTTAATAGTTTTGTGTTATGTAGGGTTTTTTTTTCCCTCTTTATTCTTTTTAGTGTGTCGTTTTCTTGTATATATATATATATATATAAAACATATATATAAGAATCAAATATGAATAACCCATACATCGTATTTAAAACATTTTTAAACAATTTGTCTATGATTTCAATGAATAACTCGTAAAATACAACTAGAACTTGTTAAGTTATTTCTAGGTTGATTTTTCTATTTATGTTATCTCTTTTTCTGTGTTTTTTAATAGTTATGTGTAATGTAGGGTTTCTTCTTTCCCTATTTATTCTTTTTAGTGTGTCGTTATCTTGTATATATATAAACATATATATAAGAATCAAATATGAATAACCCATACGTGATATTTAAAACATTTTTAAACAACTTGTGTATGATTTCAATGAATAACTCGTAAATTACAACTAGAACTAGTTAAGTAATTTCTAGGTTGATTTTTCTATTTATGTTATCTCTTTTTCTGTGTTTTTTTAATAGTTTTGTGTTATGTAGGGTTAGTTTTTTCCCTCTTTATTCTTTTTAGTGTGTCGTTTTCTTGTATATATATATATAAACATATATATAAGAATCAAATATGAATAACCCATACATCGTATTTAAAACATTTTTAAACAATTTGTCTATGATTTCAATGAATAACTCGTAAAATACAACTAGAACTTGTTAAGTTATTTCTAGGTTGATTTTTCTATTTATGTTATCTCTTTTTCTGTGTTTTTTAATAGTTATGTGTAATGTAGGGTTTCTTCTTTCCCTATTTATTCTTTTTAGTGTGTCGTTATCTTGTATATATATAAACATATATATAAGAATCAAATATGAATAACCCATACGTGATATTTAAAACATTTTTAAACAACTTGTGTATGATTTCAATGAATAACTCGTAAATTACAACTAGAACTGGTTAAGTAATTTCTAGGTTGATTTTTCTATTTATGTTATCTCTTTTTCTGTGTTTTTTTAATAGTTTTGTGTTATGTAGGGTTTGTTTTTTCCCTCTTTATTCTTTTTAGTGTGTCGTTTTATTGTATATATATATATATAAACATATATATAAGAATCAAATATGAATAACCCATACATCGTATTTAAAACATTTTTAAACAATTTGTCTATGATTTCAATGAATAACTCGTAAAATACAACTAGAACTTGTTAAGTTATTTCTAGGTTGATTTTTCTATTTATGTTATCTCTTTTTCTGTGTTTTTTAATAGTTATGTGTAATGTAGGGTTTCTTCTTTCCCTATTTATTCTTTTTAGTGTGTCGTTATCTTGTATATATATAAACATATATATAAGAATCAAATATGAATAACCCATACGTGATATTTAAAACATTTTTAAACAACTTGTGTATGATTTCAATGAATAACTCGTAAATTACAACTAGAACTAGTTAAGTAATTTCTAGGTTGATTTTTCTATTTATGTTATCTCTTTTTCTGTGTTTTTTTAATAGTTTTGTGTTATGTAGGGTTTGTTTTTTCCCTCTTTATTCTTTTTAGTGTGTCGTTTTCTTGTATATATATATATATAAACATATATATAAGAATCAAATATGAATAACCCATACATCGTATTTAAAACATTTTTAAACAATTTGTCTATGATTTCAATGAATAACTCGTAAAATACAACTAGAACTTGTTAAGTTATTTCTAGGTTGATTTTTCTATTTATGTTATCTCTTTTTCTGTGTTTTTTAATAGTTATGTGTAATGTAGGGTTTCTTCTTTCCCTATTTATTCTTTTTAGTGTGTCGTTATCTTGTATATATATAAACATATATATAAGAATCAAATATGAATAACCCATACGTGATATTTAAAACATTTTTAAACAACTTGTGTATGATTTCAATGAATAACTCGTAAATTACAACTAGAACTGGTTAAGTAATTTCTAGGTTGATTTTTCTATTTATGTTATCTCTTTTTCTGTGTTTTTTTAATAGTTTTGTGTTATGTAGGGTTAGTTTTTTCCCTCTTTATTCTTTTTAGTGTGTCGTTTTCTTGTATATATATATATATAAACATATATATAAGAATCAAATATGAATAACCCATACATCGTATTTAAAACATTTTTAAACAATTTGTCTATGATTTCAATGAATAACTCGTAAAATACAACTAGAACTTGTTAAGTTATTTCTAGGTTGATTTTTCTATTTATGTTATCTCTTTTTCTGTGTTTTTTAATAGTTATGTGTAATGTAGGGTTTCTTCTTTCCCTATTTATTCTTTTTAGTGTGTCGTTATCTTGTATATATATAAACATATATATAAGAATCAAATATGAATAACCCATACGTGATATTTAAAACATTTTTAAACAACTTGTGTATGATTTCAATGAATAACTCGTAAATTACAACTAGAACTGGTTAAGTAATTTCTAGGTTGATTTTTCTATTTATGTTATCTCTTTTTCTGTGTTTTTTTAATAGTTTTGTGTTATGTAGGGTTTTTTTTCCCTCTTTATTCTTTTTAGTGTGTCGTTTTCTTGTATATATATATATATATAAACATATATATAAGAATCAAATATGAATAACCCATACATCGTATTTAAAACATTTTTAAACAATTTGTCTATGATTTCAATGAATAACTCGTAAAATACAACTAGAACTTGTTAAGTTATTTCTAGGTTGATTTTTCTATTTATGTTATCTCTTTTTCTGTGTTTTTTAATAGTTATGTGTAATGTAGGGTTTCTTCTTTCCCTATTTATTCTTTTTAGTGTGTCGTTATCTTGTATATATATAAACATATATATAAGAATCAAATATGAATAACCCATACGTGATATTTAAAACATTTTTAAACAACTTGTGTATGATTTCAATGAATAACTCGTAAATTACAACTAGAACTAGTTAAGTAATTTCTAGGTTGATTTTTCTATTTATGTTATCTCTTTTTCTGTGTTTTTTTAATAGTTTTGTGTTATGTAGGGTTTGTTTTTTCCCTCTTTATTCTTTTTAGTGTGTCGTTTTCTTGTATATATATATATAAACATATATATAAGAATCAAATATGAATAACCCATACATCGTATTTAAAACATTTTAAACAATTTGTCTATGATTTCAATGAATAACTCGTAAAATACAACTAGAACTTGTTAAGTTATTTCTAGGTTGATTTTTCTATTTATGTTATCTCTTTTTCTGTGTTTTTTAATAGTTATGTGTAATGTAGGGTTTCTTCTTTCCCTATTTATTCTTTTTAGTGTGTCGTTATCTTGTATATATATAAACATATATATAAGAATCAAATATGAATAACCCATACGTGATATTTAAAACATTTTTAAACAACTTGTGTATGATTTCAATGAATAACTCGTAAATTACAACTAGAACTGGTTAAGTAATTTCTAGGTTGATTTTTCTATTTATGTTATCTCTTTTTCTGTGTTTTTTAATAGTTTTGTGTTATGTAGGGTTTGTTTTTTCCCTCTTTATTCTTTTTAGTGTGTCGTTTTCTTGTATATATATATATATAAACATATATATAAGAATCAAATATGAATAACCCATACATCGTATTTAAAACATTTTTAAACAATTTGTCTATGATTTCAATGAATAACTCGTAAAATACAACTAGAACTTGTTAAGTTATTTCTAGGTTGATTTTTCTATTTATGTTATCTCTTTTTCTGTGTTTTTTAATAGTTATGTGTAATGTAGGGTTTCTTCTTTCCCTATTTATTCTTTTTAGTGTGTCGTTATCTTGTATATATATAAACATATATATAAGAATCAAATATGAATAACCCATACGTGATATTTAAAACATTTTTAAACAACTTGTGTATGATTTCAATGAATAACTCGTAAATTACAACTAGAACTAGTTAAGTAATTTCTAGGTTGATTTTTCTATTTATGTTATCTCTTTTTCTGTGTTTTTTTAATAGTTTTGTGTTATGTAGGGTTTTTTTTCCCTCTTTATTCTTTTTAGTGTGTCGTTTTCTTGTATATATATATATATATAAACATATATATAAGAATCAAATATGAATAACCCATACATCGTATTTAAAACATTTTTAAACAATTTGTCTATGATTTCAATGAATAACTCGTAAAATACAACTAGAACTTGTTAAGTTATTTCTAGGTTGATTTTTCTATTTATGTTATCTCTTTTTCTGTGTTTTTTAATAGTTATGTGTAATGTAGGGTTTCTTCTTTCCCTATTTATTCTTTTTAGTGTGTCGTTATCTTGTATATATATAAACATATATATAAGAATCAAATATGAATAACCCATACGTGATATTTAAAACATTTTTAAACAACTTGTGTATGATTTCAATGAATAACTCGTAAATTACAACTAGAACTGGTTAAGTAATTTCTAGGTTGATTTTTCTATTTATGTTATCTCTTTTTCTGTGTTTTTTTAATAGTTTTGTGTTATGTAGGGTTTGTTTTTTCCCTCTTTATTCTTTTTAGTGTGTCGTTTTCTTGTATATATATATATATAAATATATATAAGAATCAAATATGAATAACCCATACATCGTATTTAAAACATTTTTAAACAATTTGTCTATGATTTCAATGAATAACTCGTAAAATACAACTAGAACTTGTTAAGTTATTTCTAGGTTGATTTTTCTATTTATGTTATCTCTTTTTCTGTGTTTTTTAATAGTTATGTGTAATGTAGGGTTTCTTCTTTCCCTATTTATTCTTTTTAGTGTGTCGTTATCTTGTATATATATAAACATATATATAAGAATCAAATATGAATAACCCATACGTGATATTTAAAACATTTTTAAACAACTTGTGTATGATTTCAATGAATAACTCGTAAATTACAACTAGAACTGGTTAAGTAATTTCTAGGTTGATTTTTCTATTTATGTTATCTCTTTTTCTGTGTTTTTTTAATAGTTTTGTGTTATGTAGGGTTTGTTTTTCCCTCTTATTCTTTTTAGTGTGTCGTTTTCTTGTATATATATATAAACATATATATAAGAATCAAATATGAATAACCCATACATCGTATTTAAAACATTTTTAAACAACTTGTGTATGATTTCAATGAATAACTCGTAAATTACAACTAGAACTGTTAAGTTATTTTTAGGTTGATTTTTCTATTTATGTTATCTCTTTTTTTGTGTTTTAAAAATAGTTATGTGTTATGTAGGGTTTCTTTTTTCCCTCTTTATTCTTTTTAGTGTGTCGTTATCTTGTATATATATAAACATATATATAAGAATCAAATATGAATAACCCATACGTGATATTTAAAACATTTTTAAACAACTTGTGTATGATTTCAATGAATAACTCGTAAATTACAACTAGAACTGGTTAAGTAATTTCTAGGTTGATTTTTCTATTTATGTTATCTCTTTTTCTGTGTTTTTTAATAGTTTGTGTTATGTAGGGTTTCTTTTTCCCTCTTTATTCTTTTTAGTGTGTCGTTATCTTGTATATATATAAACATATATATAAGAATCAAATATGAATAACCCATACGTGATATTTAAAACATTTTTAAACAACTTGTGTATGATTTCAATGAATAACTCGTAAATTACAACTAGAACTGGTTAAGTAATTTCTAGGTTGATTTTTCTATTTATGTTATCTCTTTTTCTGTGTTTTTTTAATAGTTTTGTGTTATGTAGGGTTTTTTTTCCCTCTTTATTCTTTTTAGTGTGTCGTTTTCTTGTATATATATATATAAACATATATATAAGAATCAAATATGAATAACCCATACATCGTATTTAAAACATTTTTAAACAATTTGTCTATGATTTCAATGAATAACTCGTAAATACAACTAGAACTTGTTAAGTTATTTCTAGGTTGATTTTTCTATTTATGTTATCTCTTTTTCTGTGTTTTTTAATAGTTATGTGTAATGTAGGGTTTCTTCTTTCCCTATTTATTCTTTTTAGTGTGTCGTTATCTTGTATATATATAAACATATATATAAGAATCAAATATGAATAACCCATACGTGATATTTAAAACATTTTTAAACAACTTGTGTATGATTTCAATGAATAACTCGTAAATTACAACTAGAACTGGTTAAGTAATTTCTAGGTTGATTTTTCTATTTATGTTATCTCTTTTTCTGTGTTTTTTAATAGTTTTGTGTTATTAGGGTTTGTTTTTCCCTCTTTATTCTTTTTAGTGTGTCGTTTTCTTGTATATATATATATAAACATATATATAAGAATCAAATATGAATAACCCATACATCGTATTTAAAACATTTTTAAACAATTTGTCTATGATTTCAATGAATAACTCGTAAAATACAACTAGAACTTGTTAAGTTATTTCTAGGTTGATTTTTCTATTTATGTTATCTCTTTTTCTGTGTTTTTTAATAGTTATGTGTAATGTAGGGTTTCTTCTTTCCCTATTTATTCTTTTTAGTGTGTCGTTATCTTGTATATATATAAACATATATATAAGAATCAAATATGAATAACCCATACGTGATATTTAAAACATTTTTAAACAACTTGTGTATGATTTCAATGAATAACTCGTAAATTACAACTAGAACTGGTTAAGTAATTTCTAGGTTGATTTTTCTATTTATGTTATCTCTTTTTCTGTGTTTTTTTAATAGTTTTGTGTTATGTAGGGTTTGTTTTTTCCCTCTTTATTCTTTTTAGTGTGTCGTTTTCTTGTATATATATATATAAACATATATATAAGAATCAAATATGAATAACCCATACATCGTATTTAAAACATTTTAAACAACTTGTGTATGATTTCAATGAATAACTCGTAAATTACAACTAGAACTGGTTAAGTAATTTCTAGGTTGATTTTTCTATTTATGTTATCTCTTTTTCTGTGTTTTTTTAATAGTTTTGTGTTATGTAGGGTTTGTTTTTTCCCTCTTTATTCTTTTTAGTGTGTCGTTTTCTTGTATATATATAAACATATATATAAGAATCAAATATGAATAACCCATACGTGATATTTAAAACATTTTTAAACAACTTGTGTATGATTTCAATGAATAACTCGTAAATTACAACTAGAACTGGTTAAGTAATTTCTAGGTTGATTTTTCTATTTATGTTATCTCTTTTTCTGTGTTTTTTAATAGTTATGTGTAATGTAGGGTTTCTTCTTTCCCTATTTATTCTTTTTAGTGTGTCGTTATCTTGTATATATATAAACATATATATAAGAATCAAATATGAATAACCCATACGTGATATTTAAAACATTTTTAAACAACTTGTGTATGATTTCAATGAATAATTCGTAAATTACAACTAGAACTGGTTAAGTAATTTCTAGGTTGATTTTTCTATTTATGTTATCTCTTTTTCTGTGTTTTTTTAATAGTTTTGTGTTATGTAGGGTTTGTTTTTCCCTCTTTATTCTTTTTAGTGTGTCGTTTTCTTGTATATATATATATATAACATATATATAAGAATCAAATATGAATAACCCATACATCGTATTTAAAACATTTTTAAACAATTGTCTATGATTTCAATGAATAACTCGTAAAATACAACTAGAACTTGTTAAGTTATTTCTAGGTTGATTTTTCTATTTATGTTATCTCTTTTTCTGTGTTTTTTAATAGTTATGTGTAATGTAGGGTTTCTTCTTTCCCTATTTATTCTTTTTAGTGTGTCGTTATCTTGTATATATATAAACATATATATAAGAATCAAATATGAATAACCCATACGTGATATTTAAAACATTTTTAAACAACTTGTGTATGATTTCAATGAATAACTCGTAAATTACAACTAGAACTGGTTAAGTAATTTCTAGGTTGATTTTTCTATTTATGTTATCTCTTTTTCTGTGTTTTTTTAATAGTTTTGTGTTATGTAGGGTTTGTTTTTTCCCTCTTTATTCTTTTTAGTGTGTCGTTTTCTTGTATATATATATATAACATATATATAAGAATCAAATATGAATAACCCATACATCGTATTTAAAACATTTTTAAACAATTTGTCTATGATTTCAATGAATAACTCGTAAAATACAACTAGAACTTGTTAAGTTATTTCTAGGTTGATTTTTCTATTTATGTTATCTCTTTTTCTGTGTTTTTTAATAGTTATGTGTAATGTAGGGTTTCTTCTTTCCCTATTTATTCTTTTTAGTGTGTCGTTATCTTGTATATATATAAACATATATATAAGAATCAAATATGAATAACCCATACGTGATATTTAAAACATTTTTAAACAACTTGTGTATGATTTCAATGAATAACTCGTAAATTACAACTAGAACTGGTTAAGTAATTTCTAGGTTGATTTTTCTATTTATGTTATCTCTTTTTCTGTGTTTTTTTAATAGTTTTGTGTTATGTAGGGTTTGTTTTTTCCCTCTTTATTCTTTTTAGTGTGTCGTTTTCTTGTATATATATAAACATATATATAAGAATCAAATATGAATAACCCATACATCGTATTTAAAACATTTTTAAACAATTTGTCTATGATTTCAATGAATAACTCGTAAAATACAACTAGAACTTGTTAAGTTATTTCTAGGTTGATTTTTCTATTTATGTTATCTCTTTTTCTGTGTTTTTTAATAGTTATGTGTAATGTAGGGTTTCTTCTTTCCCTATTTATTCTTTTTAGTGTGTCGTTATCTTGTATATATATAAACATATATATAAGAATCAAATATGAATAACCCATACGTGATATTTAAAACATTTTTAAACAACTTGTGTATGATTTCAATGAATAACTCGTAAATTACAACTAGAACTGGTTAAGTAATTTCTAGGTTGATTTTTCTATTTATGTTATCTCTTTTTCTGTGTTTTTTTAATAGTTTTGTGTTATGTAGGGTTTGTTTTTTCCCTCTTTATTCTTTTTAGTGTGTCGTTTTCTTGTATATATATATATAAACATATATATAAGAATCAAATATGAATAACCCATACATCGTATTTAAAACATTTTTAAACAATTTGTCTATGATTTCAATGAATAACTCGTAAAATACAACTAGAACTTGTTAAGTTATTTCTAGGTTGATTTTTCTATTTATGTTATCTCTTTTTCTGTGTTTTTTAATAGTTATGTGTAATGTAGGGTTTCTTCTTTCCCTATTTATTCTTTTTAGTGTGTCGTTATCTTGTATATATATAAACATATATATAAGAATCAAATATGAATAACCCATACGTGATATTTAAAACATTTTTAAACAACTTGTGTATGATTTCAATGAATAATTCGTAAATTACAACTAGAACTGGTTAAGTAATTTCTAGGTTGATTTTTCTATTTATGTTATCTCTTTTTCTGTGTTTTTTTAATAGTTTTGTGTTATGTAGGGTTTGTTTTTTCCCTCTTTATTCTTTTTAGTGTGTCGTTTTCTTGTATATATATATATATAAACATATATATAAGAATCAAATATGAATAACCCATACATCGTATTTAAAACATTTTTAAACAATTTGTCTATGATTTCAATGAATAACTCGTAAAATACAACTAGAACTTGTTAAGTTATTTCTAGGTTGATTTTTCTATTTATGTTATCTCTTTTTCTGTGTTTTTTAATAGTTATGTGTAATGTAGGGTTTCTTCTTTCCCTATTTATTCTTTTTAGTGTGTCGTTATCTTGTATATATATAAACATATATATAAGAATCAAATATGAATAACCCATACGTGATATTTAAAACATTTTTAAACAACTTGTGTATGATTTCAATGAATAACTCGTAAATTACAACTAGAACTGGTTAAGTAATTTCTAGGTTGATTTTTCTATTTATGTTATCTCTTTTTCTGTGTTTTTTTAATAGTTTTGTGTTATGTAGGGTTTGTTTTTTCCCTCTTTATTCTTTTTAGTGTGTCGTTTTCTTGTATATATATATATATATATATATATATAAGAATCAAATATGAATAACCCATACATCGTATTTAAAACATTTTTAAACAATTTGTCTATGATTTCAATGAATAACTCGTAAAATACAACTAGAACTTGTTAAGTTATTTCTAGGTTGATTTTTCTATTTATGTTATCTCTTTTTCTGTGTTTTTTAATAGTTATGTGTAATGTAGGGTTTCTTCTTTCCCTATTTATTCTTTTTAGTGTGTCGTTATCTTGTATATATATAAACATATATATAAGAATCAAATATGAATAACCCATACGTGATATTTAAAACATTTTTAAACAACTTGTGTATGATTTCAATGAATAACTCGTAAATTACAACTAGAACTGGTTAAGTAATTTCTAGGTTGATTTTTCTATTTATGTTATCTCTTTTTCTGTGTTTTTTTAATAGTTTTGTGTTATGTAGGGTTTGTTTTTTCCCTCTTTATTCTTTTTAGTGTGTCGTTTTCTTGTATATATATATATAAACATATATATAAGAATCAAATATGAATAACCCATACATCGTATTTAAAACATTTTTAAACAATTTGTCTATGATTTCAATGAATAACTCGTAAAATACAACTAGAACTTGTTAAGTTATTTCTAGGTTGATTTTTCTATTTATGTTATCTCTTTTTCTGTGTTTTTTAATAGTTATGTGTAATGTAGGGTTTCTTCTTTCCCTATTTATTCTTTTTAGTGTGTCGTTATCTTGTATATATATAAACATATATATAAGAATCAAATATGAATAACCCATACGTGATATTTAAAACATTTTTAAACAACTTGTGTATGATTTCAATGAATAACTCGTAAATTACAACTAGAACTGGTTAAGTAATTTCTAGGTTGATTTTTCTATTTATGTTATCTCTTTTTCTGTGTTTTTTTAATAGTTTTGTGTTATGTAGGGTTGTTTTTTCCCTCTTTATTCTTTTTAGTGTGTCGTTTTCTTGTATATATATATATAAACATATATATAAGAATCAAATATGAATAACCCATACATCGTATTTAAAACATTTTTAAACAATTTGTCTATGATTTCAATGAATAACTCGTAAAATACAACTAGAACTTGTTAAGTTATTTCTAGGTTGATTTTTCTATTTATGTTATCTCTTTTTCTGTGTTTTTTAATAGTTATGTGTAATGTAGGGTTTCTTCTTTCCCTATTTATTCTTTTTAGTGTGTCGTTATCTTGTATATATATAAACATATATATAAGAATCAAATATGAATAACCCATACGTGATATTTAAAACATTTTTAAACAACTTGTGTATGATTTCAATGAATAACTCGTAAATTACAACTAGAACTGGTTAAGTAATTTCTAGGTTGATTTTTCTATTTATGTTATCTCTTTTTCTGTGTTTTTTTAATAGTTTTGTGTTATGTAGGGTTTGTTTTTTCCCTCTTTATTCTTTTTAGTGTGTCGTTTTCTTGTATATATATATATAAACATATATATAAGAATCAAATATGAATAACCCATACATCGTATTTAAAACATTTTTAAACAATTTGTCTATGATTTCAATGAATAACTCGTAAATACAACTAGAACTTGTTAAGTTATTTCTAGGTTGATTTTTCTATTTATGTTATCTCTTTTTCTGTGTTTTTTAATAGTTATGTGTAATGTAGGGTTTCTTCTTTCCCTATTTATTCTTTTTAGTGTGTCGTTATCTTGTATATATATAAACATATATATAAGAATCAAATATGAATAACCCATACGTGATATTTAAAACATTTTTAAACAACTTGTGTATGATTTCAATGAATAACTCGTAAATTACAACTAGAACTGGTTAAGTAATTTCTAGGTTGATTTTTCTATTTATGTTATCTCTTTTTCTGTGTTTTTTTAATAGTTTTGTGTTATGTAGGGTTTGTTTTTTCCCTCTTTATTCTTTTTAGTGTGTCGTTTTCTTGTATATATATATATAAACATATATATAAGAATCAAATATGAATAACCCATACATCGTATTTAAAACATTTTTAAACAATTTGTCTATGATTTCAATGAATAACTCGTAAAATACAACTAGAACTTGTTAAGTTATTTCTAGGTTGATTTTTCTATTTATGTTATCTCTTTTTCTGTGTTTTTTAATAGTTATGTGTAATGTAGGGTTTCTTCTTTCCCTATTTATTCTTTTTAGTGTGTCGTTATCTTGTATATATATAAACATATATATAAGAATCAAATATGAATAACCCATACGTGATATTTAAAACATTTTTAAACAACTTGTGTATGATTTCAATGAATAACTCGTAAATTACAACTAGAACTGGTTAAGTAATTTCTAGGTTGATTTTTCTATTTATGTTATCTCTTTTTCTGTGTTTTTTTAATAGTTTTGTGTTATGTAGGGTTTGTTTTTTCCCTCTTTATTCTTTTTAGTGTGTCGTTTTCTTGTATATATATATATAAACATATATATAAGAATCAAATATGAATAACCCATACATCGTATTTAAAACATTTTTAAACAATTTGTCTATGATTTCAATGAATAACTCGTAAAATACAACTAGAACTTGTTAAGTTATTTCTAGGTTGATTTTTCTATTTATGTTATCTCTTTTTCTGTGTTTTTTAATAGTTATGTGTAATGTAGGGTTTCTTCTTTCCCTATTTATTCTTTTTAGTGTGTCGTTATCTTGTATATATATAAACATATATATAAGAATCAAATATGAATAACCCATACGTGATATTTAAAACATTTTTAAACAACTTGTGTATGATTTCAATGAATAACTCGTAAATTACAACTAGAACTGGTTAAGTAATTTCTAGGTTGATTTTTCTATTTATGTTATCTCTTTTTCTGTGTTTTTTTAATAGTTTTGTGTTATGTAGGGTTTGTTTTTTCCCTCTTTATTCTTTTTAGTGTGTCGTTTTCTTGTATATATATATATATATAAAACATATATATAAGAATCAAATATGAATAACCCATACATCGTATTTAAAACATTTTTAAACAATTTGTCTATGATTTCAATGAATAACTCGTAAAATACAACTAGAACTTGTTAAGTTATTTCTAGGTTGATTTTTCTATTTATGTTATCTCTTTTTCTGTGTTTTTTAATAGTTATGTGTAATGTAGGGTTTCTTCTTTCCCTATTTATTCTTTTTAGTGTGTCGTTATCTTGTATATATATAAACATATATATAAGAATCAAATATGAATAACCCATACGTGATATTTAAAACATTTTTAAACAACTTGTGTATGATTTCAATGAATAACTCGTAAATTACAACTAGAACTGGTTAAGTAATTTCTAGGTTGATTTTTCTATTTATGTTATCTCTTTTTCTGTGTTTTTTTAATAGTTTTGTGTTATGTAGGGTTTGTTTTTTCCCTCTTTATTCTTTTTAGTGTGTCGTTTTCTTGTATATATATATATAAACATATATATAAGAATCAAATATGAATAACCCATACATCGTATTTAAAACATTTTTAAACAATTTGTCTATGATTTCAATGAATAACTCGTAAAATACAACTAGAACTTGTTAAGTTATTTCTAGGTTGATTTTTCTATTTATGTTATCTCTTTTTCTGTGTTTTTTAATAGTTATGTGTAATGTAGGGTTTCTTCTTTCCCTATTTATTCTTTTTAGTGTGTCGTTATCTTGTATATATATAAACATATATATAAGAATCAAATATGAATAACCCATACGTGATATTTAAAACATTTTTAAACAACTTGTGTATGATTTCAATGAATAACTCGTAAATTACAACTAGAACTGGTTAAGTAATTTCTAGGTTGATTTTTCTATTTATGTTATCTCTTTTTCTGTGTTTTTTTAATAGTTTTGTGTTATGTAGGGTTTGTTTTTTCCCTCTTTATTCTTTTTAGTGTGTCGTTTTCTTGTATATATATATATATAAACATATATATAAGAATCAAATATGAATAACCCATACATCGTATTTAAAACATTTTTAAACAATTTGTCTATGATTTCAATGAATAACTCGTAAAATACAACTAGAACTTGTTAAGTTATTTCTAGGTTGATTTTTCTATTTATGTTATCTCTTTTTCTGTGTTTTTTAATAGTTATGTGTAATGTAGGGTTTCTTCTTTCCCTATTTATTCTTTTTAGTGTGTCGTTATCTTGTATATATATAAACATATATATAAGAATCAAATATGAATAACCCATACGTGATATTTAAAACATTTTTAAACAACTTGTGTATGATTTCAATGAATAACTCGTAAATTACAACTAGAACTGGTTAAGTAATTTCTAGGTTGATTTTTCTATTTATGTTATCTCTTTTTCTGTGTTTTTTTAATAGTTTTGTGTTATGTAGGGTTTGTTTTTTCCCTCTTTATTCTTTTTAGTGTGTCGTTTTCTTGTATATATATATATAAACATATATATAAGAATCAAATATGAATAACCCATACATCGTATTTAAAACATTTTTAAACAATTTGTCTATGATTTCAATGAATAACTCGTAAAATACAACTAGAACTTGTTAAGTTATTTCTAGGTTGATTTTTCTATTTATGTTATCTCTTTTTCTGTGTTTTTTAATAGTTATGTGTAATGTAGGGTTTCTTCTTTCCCTATTTATTCTTTTTAGTGTGTCGTTATCTTGTATATATATAAACATATATATAAGAATCAAATATGAATAACCCATACGTGATATTTAAAACATTTTTAAACAACTTGTGTATGATTTCAATGAATAACTCGTAAATTACAACTAGAACTGGTTAAGTAATTTCTAGGTTGATTTTTCTATTTATGTTATCTCTTTTTCTGTGTTTTTTTAATAGTTTTGTGTTATGTAGGGTTTGTTTTTTCCCTCTTTATTCTTTTTAGTGTGTCGTTTTCTTGTATATATATATATAAACATATATATAAGAATCAAATATGAATAACCCATACATCGTATTTAAAACATTTTTAAACAATTTGTCTATGATTTCAATGAATAACTCGTAAAATACAACTAGAACTTGTTAAGTTATTTCTAGGTTGATTTTTCTATTTATGTTATCTCTTTTTCTGTGTTTTTTAATAGTTATGTGTAATGTAGGGTTTCTTCTTTCCCTATTTATTCTTTTTAGTGTGTCGTTATCTTGTATATATATAAACATATATATAAGAATCAAATATGAATAACCCATACGTGATATTTAAAACATTTTTAAACAACTTGTGTATGATTTCAATGAATAACTCGTAAATTACAACTAGAACTGGTTAAGTAATTTCTAGGTTCATTTTTCTATTTATGTTATCTCTTTTTCTGTGTTTTTTTAATAGTTTTGTTATATGTAGGGTTTGTTTTTTCCCTCTTTATTCTTTTTAGTGTGTCGTTTTCTTGTATATATATATATAAACATATATATAAGAATCAAATATGAATAACCCATACATCGTATTTAAAACATTTTAAACAACTTGTGTATGATTTCAATGAATAACTCGTAAATTACAACTAGAACTGGTTAAGTAATTTCTAGGTTGATTTTTCTATTTATGTTATCTCTTTTTCTGTGTTTTTTTAGTTTTGTGTTATGTAGGGTTTGTTTTTTCCCTCTTTATTCTTTTTAGTGTGTCGTTTTCTTGTATATATATAAACATATATATAAGAATCAAATATGAATAACCCATACGTGATATTTAAAACATTTTTAAACAACTTGTGTATGATTTCAATGAATAACTCGTAAATTACAACTAGAACTGGTTAAGTAATTTCTAGGTTGATTTTTCTATTTATGTTATCTCTTTTTCTGTGTTTTTTAATAGTTATGTGTAATGTAGGGTTTCTTCTTTCCCTATTTATTCTTTTTAGTGTGTCGTTATCTTGTATATATATAAACATATATATAAGAATCAAATATGAATAACCCATACGTGATATTTAAAACATTTTTAAACAACTTGTGTATGATTTCAATGAATAATTCGTAAATTACAACTAGAACTGGTTAAGTAATTTCTAGGTTGATTTTTCTATTTATGTTATCTCTTTTTCTGTGTTTTTTTAATAGTTTTGTGTTATTAGGGTTTGTTTTTTCCCTCTTCATTCTTTTTAGTGTGTCGTTTTCTTGTATATATATATATAAACATATATATAAGAATCAAATATGAATAACCCATACATCGTATTTAAAACATTTTTAAACAATTTGTCTATGATTTCAATGAATAACTCGTAAAATACAACTAGAACTTGTTAAGTTATTTCTAGGTTGATTTTTCTATTTATGTTATCTCTTTTTCTGTGTTTTTTAATAGTTATGTGTAATGTAGGGTTTCTTCTTTCCCTATTTATTCTTTTTAGTGTGTCGTTATCTTGTATATATATAAACATATATATAAGAATCAAATATGAATAACCCATACGTGATATTTAAAACATTTTTAAACAACTTGTGTATGATTTCAATGAATAATTCGTAAATTACAACTAGAACTGGTTAAGTAATTTCTAGGTTGATTTTTCTATTTATGTTATCTCTTTTTCTGTGTTTTTTTAATAGTTTTGTGTTATTTAGGGTTTGTTTTTTCCCTCTTCATTCTTTTTAGTGTGTCGTTTTCTTGTATATATATATATAAACATATATATAAGAATCAAATATGAATAACCCATACATCGTATTTAAAACATTTTTAAACAATTTGTCTATGATTTCAATGAATAACTCGTAAAATACAACTAGAACTTGTTAAGTTATTTCTAGGTTGATTTTTCTATTTATGTTATCTCTTTTTCTGTGTTTTTTAATAGTTATGTGTAATGTAGGGTTTCTTCTTTCCCTATTTATTCTTTTTAGTGGTCGTTATCTTGTATATATATAAACATATATATAAGAATCAAATATGAATAACCCATACGTGATATTTAAAACATTTTTAAACAACTTGTGTATGATTTCAATGAATAACTCGTAAATTACAACTAGAACTGGTTAAGTAATTTCTAGGTTGATTTTTCTATTTATGTTATCTCTTTTTCTGTGTTTTTTTAATAGTTTTGTGTTATGTAGGGTTTGTTTTTTCCCTCTTTATTCTTTTTAGTGTGTCGTTTTCTTGTATATATATATATAAACATATATATAAGAATCAAATATGAATAACCCATACATCGTATTTAAAACATTTTAAAACAACTTGTGTAAGATTTCAATGAATAACTCGTAAATTACAACTAGAACTGGTTAAGTAATTTCTAGGTTGATTTTTCTATTTATGTTATCTCTTTTTCTGTGTTTTTTTAATAGTTATGTGTTATGTAGGGTTTGTTTTTCCCTCTTTTTCTTTTTAGTGTGTCGTTTTCTTGTATATATATAAACATATATATAAGAATCAAATATGAATAACCCATACGTGATATTTAAAACATTTTTAAACAACTTGTGTATGATTTCAATGAATAACTCGTAAATTACAACTAGAACTGGTTAAGTAATTTCTAGGTTGATTTTTCTATTTATGTTATCTCTTTTTCTGTGTTTTTTAATAGTTATGTGTAATGTAGGGTTTCTTCTTTCCCTATTTATTCTTTTTAGTGTGTCGTTATCTTGTATATATATAAACATATATATAAGAATCAAATATGAATAACCCATACGTGATATTTAAAACATTTTTAAACAACTTGTGTATGATTTCAATGAATAACTCGTAAATTACAACTAGAACTGGTTAAGTAATTTCTAGGTTGATTTTTCTATTTATGTTATCTCTTTTTCTGTGTTTTTTTAATAGTTTTGTGTTATTTAGGGTTTGTTTTTTCCCTCTTCATTCTTTTTAGTGTGTCGTTTTCTTGTATATATATATATAAACATATATATAAGAATCAAATATGAATAACCCATACATCGTATTTAAAACATTTTTAAACAATTTGTCTATGATTTCAATGAATAACTCGTAAAATACAACTAGAACTTGTTAAGTTATTTCTAGGTTGATTTTTCTATTTATGTTATCTCTTTTTCTGTGTTTTTTAATAGTTATGTGTAATGTAGGGTTTCTTCTTTCCCTATTTATTCTTTTTAGTGTGTCGTTATCTTGTATATATATAAACATATATATAAGAATCAAATATGAATAACCCATACGTGATATTTAAAACATTTTTAAACAACTTGTGTATGATTTCAATGAATAATTCGTAAATTACAACTAGAACTGGTTAAGTAATTTCTAGGTTGATTTTTCTATTTATGTTATCTCTTTTTCTGTGTTTTTTTAATAGTTTTGTGTTATTTAGGGTTTGTTTTTTCCCTCTTCATTCTTTTTAGTGTGTCGTTTTCTTGTATATATATATATAACATATATATAAGAATCAAATATGAATAACCCATACATCGTATTTAAAACATTTTTAAACAATTTGTCTATGATTTCAATGAATAACTCGTAAAATACAACTAGAACTTGTTAAGTTATTTCTAGGTTGATTTTTCTATTTATGTTATCTCTTTTTCTGTGTTTTTTAATAGTTATGTGTAATGTAGGGTTTCTTCTTTCCCTATTTATTCTTTTTAGTGTGTCGTTATCTTGTATATATATAAACATATATATAAGAATCAAATATGAATAACCCATACGTGATATTTAAAACATTTTTAAACAACTTGTGTATGATTTCAATGAATAACTCGTAAATTACAACTAGAACTGGTTAAGTAATTTCTAGGTTGATTTTTCTATTTATGTTATCTCTTTTTCTGTGTTTTTTTAATAGTTTTGTGTTATGTAGGGTTTGTTTTTTCCCTCTTTATTCTTTTTAGTGTGTCGTTTTCTTGTATATATATATATAAACATATATATAAGAATCAAATATGAATAACCCATACATCGTATTTAAAACATTTTAAACAACTTGTGTATGATTTCAATGAATAACTCGTAAATTACAACTAGAACTGGTTAAGTAATTTCTAGGTTGATTTTTCTATTTATGTTATCTCTTTTTCTGTGTTTTTTAATAGTTATGTGTTATGTAGGGTTTGTTTTTCCTCTTTTTTCTTTTTAGTGTGTCGTTTTCTTGTATATATATAAACATATATATAAGAATCAAATATGAATAACCCATACGTGATATTTAAAACATTTTTAAACAACTTGTGTATGATTTCAATGAATAATTCGTAAATTACAACTAGAACTGGTTAAGTAATTTCTAGGTTGATTTTTCTATTTATGTTATCTCTTTTTCTGTGTTTTTTAATAGTTATGTGTAATGTAGGGTTTCTTCTTTCCCTATTTATTCTTTTTAGTGTGTCGTTATCTTGTATATATATAAACATATATATAAGAATCAAATATGAATAACCCATACGTGATATTTAAAACATTTTTAAACAACTTGTGTATGATTTCAATGAATAACTCGTAAATTACAACTAGAACTGGTTAAGTAATTTCTAGGTTGATTTTTCTATTTATGTTATCTCTTTTTCTGTGTTTTTTTAATAGTTTTGTGTTATTTAGGGTTTGTTTTTCCCTCTTCATTCTTTTTAGTGTGTCGTTTTCTTGTATATATATATATAAACATATATATAAGAATCAAATATGAATAACCCATACATCGTATTTAAAACATTTTTAAACAATTTGTCTATGATTTCAATGAATAACTCGTAAAATACAACTAGAACTTGTTAAGTTATTTCTAGGTTGATTTTTCTATTTATGTTATCTCTTTTTCTGTGTTTTTTAATAGTTATGTGTAATGTAGGGTTTCTTCTTTCCCTATTTATTCTTTTTAGTGTGTCGTTATCTTGTATATATATAAACATATATATAAGAATCAAATATGAATAACCCATACGTGATATTTAAAACATTTTTAAACAACTTGTGTATGATTTCAATGAATAATTCGTAAATTACAACTAGAACTGGTTAAGTAATTTCTAGGTTGATTTTTCTATTTATGTTATCTCTTTTTCTGTGTTTTTTTATAGTTTTGTGTTATGTAGGGTTTGTTTTTTCCCTCTTTATTCTTTTTAGTGTGTCGTTTTCTTGTATATATATATATAAACATATATATAAGAATCAAATATGAATAACCCATACATCGTATTTAAAACATTTTTAAACAATTTGTCTATGATTTCAATGAATAACTCGTAAAATACAACTAGAACTTGTTAAGTTATTTCTAGGTTGATTTTTCTATTTATGTTATCTCTTTTTCTGTGTTTTTTAATAGTTATGTGTAATGTAGGGTTTCTTCTTTCCCTATTTATTCTTTTTAGTGTGTCGTTATCTTGTATATATATAAACATATATATAAGAATCAAATATGAATAACCCATACGTGATATTTAAAACATTTTTAAACAACTTGTGTATGATTTCAATGAATAACTCGTAAATTACAACTAGAACTGGTTAAGTAATTTCTAGGTTGATTTTTCTATTTATGTTATCTCTTTTTCTGTGTTTTTTTAATAGTTTTGTGTTATTTAGGGTTGTTTTTTTCCCTCTTCATTCTTTTTAGTGTGTCGTTTTCTTGTATATATATATATAAACATATATATAAGAATCAAATATGAATAACCCATACATCGTATTTAAAACATTTTTAAACAATTTGTCTATGATTTCAATGAATAACTCGTAAAATACAACTAGAACTTGTTAAGTTATTTCTAGGTTGATTTTTCTATTTATGTTATCTCTTTTTCTGTGTTTTTTAATAGTTATGTGTAATGTAGGGTTTCTTCTTTCCCTATTTATTCTTTTTAGTGTGTCGTTATCTTGTATATATATAAACATATATATAAGAATCAAATATGAATAACCCATACGTGATATTTAAAACATTTTTAAACAACTTGTGTATGATTTCAATGAATAATTCGTAAATTACAACTAGAACTGGTTAAGTAATTTCTAGGTTGATTTTTCTATTTATGTTATCTCTTTTTCTGTGTTTTTTTAATAGTTTTGTGTTATTTAGGGTTTGTTTTTTCCCTCTTCATTCTTTTTAGTGTGTCGTTTTCTTGTATATATATATATAAACATATATATAAGAATCAAATATGAATAACCCATACATCGTATTTAAAACATTTTTAAACAATTTGTCTATGATTTCAATGAATAACTCGTAAAATACAACTAGAACTTGTTAAGTTATTTCTAGGTTGATTTTTCTATTTATGTTATCTCTTTTTCTGTGTTTTTTAATAGTTATGTGTAATGTAGGGTTTCTTCTTTCCCTATTTATTCTTTTTAGTGTGTCGTTATCTTGTATATATATAAACATATATATAAGAATCAAATATGAATAACCCATACGTGATATTTAAAACATTTTTAAACAACTTGTGTATGATTTCAATGAATAACTCGTAAATTACAACTAGAACTGGTTAAGTAATTTCTAGGTTGATTTTTCTATTTATGTTATCTCTTTTTCTGTGTTTTTTAATAGTTATGTGTTATGTAGGGTTTGTTTTTTCCCTCTTTATTCTTTTTAGTGTGTCGTTTTCTTGTATATATATATATAAACATATATATAAGAATCAAATATGAATAACCCATACATCGTATTTAAAACATTTTAAAACAACTTGTGTATGATTTCAATGAATAACTCGTAAATTACAACTAGAACTGGTTAAGTAATTTCTAGGTTGATTTTTCTATTTATGTTATCTCTTTTTCTGTGTTTTTTTAATAGTTATGTGTTATGTAGGGTTTGTTTTTCCCTCTTTATTCTTTTTAGTGTGTCGTTTTCTTGTATATATATAAACATATATATAAGAATCAAATATGAATAACCCATACGTGATATTTAAAACATTTTTAAACAACTTGTGTATGATTTCAATGAATAACTCGTAAATTACAACTAGAACTGGTTAAGTAATTTCTAGGTTGATTTTTCTATTTATGTTATCTCTTTTTCTGTGTTTTTTAATAGTTATGTGTAATGTAGGGTTTCTTCTTTCCCTATTTATTCTTTTTAGTGTGTCGTTATCTTGTATATATATAAACATATATATAAGAATCAAATATGAATAACCCATACGTGATATTTAAAACATTTTTAAACAACTTGTGTATGATTTCAATGAATAACTCGTAAATTACAACTAGAACTGGTTAAGTAATTTCTAGGTTGATTTTTCTATTTATGTTATCTCTTTTTCTGTGTTTTTTTAATAGTTTTGTGTTATGTAGGGTTTGTTTTTCCCTCTTTATTCTTTTTAGTGTGTCGTTTTCTATATATATATATAAACATATATATAAGAATCAAATATGAATAACCCATACGTGTATTTAAAACATTTTTAAACAACTTGTGTATGATTTCAATGAATAACTCGTAAATTACAACTAGAACTGGTTAAGTAATTTCTAGGTTGATTTTTCTATTTATGTTATCTCTTTTTCTGTGTTTTTTAATAGTTTGTGTTATGTAGGGTTTGTTTTTCCCTCTTTTTTCTTTTTAGTGTGTCGTTTTCTTGTATATATATATAACATATATATAAGAATCAAATATGAATAACCCATACGTGTATTTAAAACATTTTTAAACAACTTGTGTATGATTTCAATGAATAATTCGTAAATTACAACTAGAACTGGTTAAGTAATTTCTAGGTTGATTTTTCTATTTATGTTATCTCTTTTTCTGTGTTTTTTAATAGTTATGTGTAATGTAGGGTTTCTTCTTTCCCTATTTATTCTTTTTAGTGTGTCGTTATCTTGTATATATATAAACATATATATAAGAATCAAATATGAATAACCCATACGTGATATTTAAAACATTTTTAAACAACTTGTGTATGATTTCAATGAATAACTCGTAAAATACAACTAGAACTTGTTAAGTTATTTCTAGGTTGATTTTTCTATTTATGTTATCTCTTTTTCTGTGTTTTTTTAATAGTTTTGTGTTATGTAGGGTTTTTTTTCCCTCTTTATTCTTTTTAGTGTGTCGTTTTCTTGTATATATATATATAAACATATATATAAGAATCAAATATGAATAACCCATACATCGTATTTAAAACATTTTTAAACAATTGTCTATGATTTCAATGAATAACTCGTAAAATACAACTAGAACTTGTTAAGTATTTCTAGGTTGATTTTTCTATTTATGTTATCTCTTTTTCTGTGTTTTTTAATAGTTATGTGTAATGTAGGGTTTCTTCTTTCCCTATTTATTCTTTTTAGTGTGTCGTTATCTTGTATATATATAAACATATATATAAGAATCAAATATGAATAACCCATACGTGATATTTAAAACATTTTTAAACAACTTGTGTATGATTTCAATGAATAACTCGTAAATTACAACTAGAACTGGTTAAGTAATTTCTAGGTTCATTTTTCTATTTATGTTATCTCTTTTTCTGTGTTTTTTAATAGTTTTGTGTTATGTAGGGTTTGTTTTTCCCTCTTTATTCTTTTTAGTGTGTCGTTTTCTTGTATATATATATATAAACATATATATAAGAATCAAATATGAATAACCCATACATCGTATTTAAAACATTTTTAAACAATTTGTCTATGATTTCAATGAATAACTCGTAAAATACAACTAGAACTTGTTAAGTTATTTCTAGGTTGATTTTTCTATTTATGTTATCTCTTTTTCTGTGTTTTTTAATAGTTATGTGTAATGTAGGGTTTCTTCTTTCCCTATTTATTCTTTTTAGTGTGTCGTTATCTTGTATATATATAAACATATATATAAGAATCAAATATGAATAACCCATACGTGATATTTAAAACATTTTTAAACAACTTGTGTATGATTTCAATGAATAACTCGTAAATTACAACTAGAACTAGTTAAGTAATTTCTAGGTTGATTTTTCTATTTATGTTATCTCTTTTTCTGTGTTTTTTTAATAGTTTTGTGTTATGTAGGGTTTGTTTTTTCCCTCTTTATTCTTTTTAGTGTGTCGTTTTCTTGTATATATATATATATAACATATATATAAGAATCAAATATGAATAACCCATACATCGTATTTAAAACATTTTTAAACAATTTGTCTATGATTTCAATGAATAACTCGTAAAATACAACTAGAACTTGTTAAGTTATTTCTAGGTTGATTTTTCTATTTATGTTATCTCTTTTTCTGTGTTTTTTAATAGTTATGTGTAATGTAGGGTTTCTTCTTTCCCTATTTATTCTTTTTAGTGTGTCGTTATCTTGTATATATATAAACATATATATAAGAATCAAATATGAATAACCCATACGTGATATTTAAAACATTTTTAAACAACTTGTGTATGATTTCAATGAATAACTCGTAAATTACAACTAGAACTGGTTAAGTAATTTCTAGGTTGATTTTTCTATTTATGTTATCTCTTTTTCTGTGTTTTTTTAATAGTTTTGTGTTATGTAGGGTTTGTTTTTTCCCTCTTTATTCTTTTTAGTGTGTCGTTTTCTTGTATATATATATATATAAACATATATATAAGAATCAAATATGAATAACCCATACATCGTATTTAAAACATTTTAAACAATTTGTCTATGATTTCAATGAATAACTCGTAAAATACAACTAGAACTTGTTAAGTTATTTCTAGGTTGATTTTTCTATTTATGTTATCTCTTTTTCTGTGTTTTTTAATAGTTATGTGTAATGTAGGGTTTCTTCTTTCCCTATTTATTCTTTTTAGTGTGTCGTTATCTTGTATATATATAAACATATATATAAGAATCAAATATGAATAACCCATACGTGATATTTAAAACATTTTTAAACAACTTGTGTATGATTTCAATGAATAACTCGTAAATTACAACTAGAACTAGTTAAGTAATTTCTAGGTTGATTTTTCTATTTATGTTATCTCTTTTTCTGTGTTTTTTTAATAGTTTTGTGTTATGTAGGGTTTGTTTTTTTCCCTCTTTATTCTTTTTAGTGTGTCGTTTCTTGTATATATATATATATAACATATATATAAGAATCAAATATGAATAACCCATACATCGTATTTAAAACATTTTTAAACAATTTGTCTATGATTTCAATGAATAACTCGTAAAATACAACTAGAACTTGTTAAGTTATTTCTAGGTTGATTTTTCTATTTATGTTATCTCTTTTTCTGTGTTTTTTAATAGTTATGTGTAATGTAGGGTTTCTTCTTTCCCTATTTATTCTTTTTAGTGTGTCGTTATCTTGTATATATATAAACATATATATAAGAATCAAATATGAATAACCCATACGTGATATTTAAAACATTTTTAAACAACTTGTGTATGATTTCAATGAATAACTCGTAAATTACAACTAGAACTGGTTAAGTAATTTCTAGGTTGATTTTTCTATTTATGTTATCTCTTTTTCTTGTTTTTTTTAATAGTTTTGTGTTATGTAGGGTTTGGTTTTTTCCCTCTTTATTCTTTTTAGTGTGTCGTTTTCTTGTATATATATATATATATAACATATATATAAGAATCAAATATGAATAACCCATACATCGTATTTAAAACATTTTTAAACAATTTGTCTATGATTTCAATGAATAACTCGTAAAATACAACTAGAACTTGTTAAGTTATTTCTAGGTTGATTTTTCTATTTATGTTATCTCTTTTTCTGTGTTTTTTAATAGTTATGTGTATGTAGGGTTTCTTCTTTCCCTATTTATTCTTTTTAGTGTGTCGTTATCTTGTATATATATAAACATATATATAAGAATCAAATATGAATAACCCATACGTGATATTTAAAACATTTTTAAACAACTTGTGTATGATTTCAATGAATAACTCGTAAATTACAACTAGAACTAGTTAAGTAATTTCTAGGTTGATTTTTCTATTTATGTTATCTCTTTTTCTGTGTTTTTTTAATAGTTTTGTGTTATGTAGGGTAGTTTTTTTCCTCTTTATTCTTTTTAGTGTGTCGTTTCTTGTATATATATATATAAACATATATATAAGAATCAAATATGAATAACCCATACATCGTATTTAAAACATTTTTAAACAATTTGTCTATGATTTCAATGAATAACTCGTAAAATACAACTAGAACTTGTTAAGTTATTTCTAGGTTGATTTTTCTATTTATGTTATCTCTTTTTCTGTGTTTTTAATAGTTATGTGTAATGTAGGGTTTCTTCTTTCCCTATTTATTCTTTTTAGTGTGTCGTTATCTTGTATATATATAAACATATATATAAGAATCAAATATGAATAACCCATACGTGATATTTAAAACATTTTTAAACAACTTGTGTATGATTTCAATGAATAACTCGTAAATTACAACTAGAACTGGTTAAGTAATTTCTAGGTTCATTTTTCTATTTATGTTATCTCTTTTTCTGTGTTTTTTTAATAGTTTTGTGTTATGTAGGGTTTGGTTTTTTCCCTCTTTATTCTTTTTAGTGTGTCGTTTTCTTGTATATATATATATATAAACATATATATAAGAATCAAATATGAATAACCCATACATCGTATTAAAACATTTTTAAACAATTTGTCTATGATTTCAATGAATAACTCGTAAAATACAACTAGAACTTGTTAAGTTATTTCTAGGTTGATTTTTCTATTTATGTTATCTCTTTTTCTGTGTTTTTTAATAGTTATGTGTAATGTAGGGTTTCTTCTTTCCCTATTTATTCTTTTTAGTGTGTCGTTATCTTGTATATATATAAACATATATATAAGAATCAAATATGAATAACCCATACGTGATATTTAAAACATTTTTAAACAACTTGTGTATGATTTCAATGAATAACTCGTAAATTACAACTAGAACTAGTTAAGTAATTTCTAGGTTGATTTTTCTATTTATGTTATCTCTTTTTCTGTGTTTTTTTAATAGTTTTGTGTTATGTAGGGTTTGTTTTTTTCCCTCTTTATTCTTTTTAGTGTGTCGTTTTCTTGTATATATATATATATAAACATATATATAAGAATCAAATATGAATAACCCATACATCGTATTTAAAACATTTTTAAACAATTTGTCTATGATTTCAATGAATAACTCGTAAAATACAACTAGAACTTGTTAAGTTATTTCTAGGTTGATTTTTCTATTTATGTTATCTCTTTTTCTGTGTTTTTTAATAGTTATGTGTAATGTAGGGTTTCTTCTTTCCCTATTTATTCTTTTTAGTGTGTCGTTATCTTGTATATATATAAACATATATATAAGAATCAAATATGAATAACCCATACGTGATATTTAAAACATTTTTAAACAACTTGTGTATGATTTCAATGAATAACTCGTAAATTACAACTAGAACTGGTTAAGTAATTTCTAGGTTGATTTTTCTATTTATGTTATCTCTTTTTCTGTGTTTTTTTAATAGTTTTGTGTTATGTAGGGTTTGTTTTTTCCCTCTTTATTCTTTTTAGTGTGTCGTTTATTGTATATATATATATAAAACATATATATAAGAATCAAATATGAATAACCCATACATCGTATTTAAAACATTTTAAACAATTTGTCTATGATTTCAATGAATAACTCGTAAAATACAACTAGAACTTGTTAAGTTATTTCTAGGTTGATTTTTCTATTTATGTTATCTCTTTTTCTGTGTTTTTTAATAGTTATGTGTAATGTAGGGTTTCTTCTTTCCCTATTTATTCTTTTTAGTGTGTCGTTATCTTGTATATATATAAACATATATATAAGAATCAAATATGAATAACCCATACGTGATATTTAAAACATTTTTAAACAACTTGTGTATGATTTCAATGAATAACTCGTAAATTACAACTAGAACTAGTTAAGTAATTTCTAGGTTGATTTTTCTATTTATGTTATCTCTTTTTCTGTGTTTTTTTAATAGTTTTGTGTTATGTAGGGTTTTTTTTCCCTCTTTATTCTTTTTAGTGTGTCGTTTTCTTGTATATATATATATATATATAAACATATATATAAGAATCAAATATGAATAACCCATACATCGTATTTAAAACATTTTTAAACAATTTGTCTATGATTTCAATGAATAACTCGTAAAATACAACTAGAACTTGTTAAGTTATTTCTAGGTTGATTTTTCTATTTATGTTATCTCTTTTTCTGTGTTTTTTAATAGTTATGTGTAATGTAGGGTTTCTTCTTTCCCTATTTATTCTTTTTAGTGTGTCGTTATCTTGTATATATATAAACATATATATAAGAATCAAATATGAATAACCCATACGTGATATTTAAAACATTTTTAAACAACTTGTGTATGATTTCAATGAATAACTCGTAAATTACAACTAGAACTAGTTAAGTAATTTCTAGGTTGATTTTTCTATTTATGTTATCTCTTTTTCTGTGTTTTTTTAATAGTTTTGTGTTATGTAGGGTTTGTTTTTTCCCTCTTTATTCTTTTTAGTGTGTCGTTTTCTTGTATATATATATATAAACATATATAAAGAATCAAATATGAATAACCCATACATCGTATTTAAAACATTTTTAAACAATTTGTCTATGATTTCAATGAATAACTCGTAAAATACAACTAGAACTTGTTAAGTTATTTCTAGGTTGATTTTTCTATTTATGTTATCTCTTTTTCTGTGTTTTTTAATAGTTATGTGTAATGTAGGGTTTCTTCTTTCCCTATTTATTCTTTTTAGTGTGTCGTTATCTTGTATATATATAAACATATATATAAGAATCAAATATGAATAACCCATACGTGATATTTAAAACATTTTTAAACAACTTGTGTATGATTTCAATGAATAACTCGTAAATTACAACTAGAACTGGTTAAGTAATTTCTAGGTTGATTTTTCTATTTATGTTATCTCTTTTTCTGTGTTTTTTTAATAGTTTTGTGTTATGTAGGGTTTGGTTTTTCCCTCTTTATTCTTTTTAGTGTGTCGTTTTATTGTATATATATATATATAACATATATATAAGAATCAAATATGAATAACCCATACATCGTATTTAAAACATTTTTAAACAATTTGTCTATGATTTCAATGAATAACTCGTAAAATACAACTAGAACTTGTTAAGTTATTTCTAGGTTGATTTTTCTATTTATGTTATCTCTTTTTCTGTGTTTTTTAATAGTTATGTGTAATGTAGGGTTTCTTCTTTCCCTATTTATTCTTTTTAGTGTGTCGTTATCTTGTATATATATAAACATATATATAAGAATCAAATATGAATAACCCATACGTGATATTTAAAACATTTTTAAACAACTTGTGTATGATTTCAATGAATAACTCGTAAATTACAACTAGAACTAGTTAAGTAATTTCTAGGTTGATTTTTCTATTTATGTTATCTCTTTTTCTGTGTTTTTTTAATAGTTTTGTGTTATGTAGGGTTTGTTTTTCCCTCTTTATTCTTTTTAGTGTGTCGTTTTCTTGTATATATATATATATATAAACATATATATAAGAATCAAATATGAATAACCCATACATCGTATTTAAAACATTTTTAAACAATTTGTCTATGATTTCAATGAATAACTCGTAAAATACAACTAGAACTTGTTAAGTTATTTCTAGGTTGATTTTTCTATTTATGTTATCTCTTTTTCTGTGTTTTTTAATAGTTATGTGTAATGTAGGGTTTCTTCTTTCCCTATTTATTCTTTTTAGTGTGTCGTTATCTTGTATATATATAAACATATATATAAGAATCAAATATGAATAACCCATACGTGATATTTAAAACATTTTTAAACAACTTGTGTATGATTTCAATGAATAACTCGTAAATTACAACTAGAACTAGTTAAGTAATTTCTAGGTTGATTTTTCTATTTATGTTATCTCTTTTTCTGTGTTTTTTTAATAGTTTTGTGTTATGTAGGGTTTGTTTTTTCCCTCTTTATTCTTTTTAGTGTGTCGTTTTCTTGTATATATATATATAAACATATATATAAGAATCAAATATGAATAACCCATACATCGTATTTAAAACATTTTTAAACAATTTGTCTATGATTTCAATGAATAACTCGTAAAATACAACTAGAACTTGTTAAGTTATTTCTAGGTTGATTTTTCTATTTATGTTATCTCTTTTTCTGTGTTTTTTAATAGTTATGTGTAATGTAGGGTTTCTTCTTTCCCTATTTATTCTTTTTAGTGTGTCGTTATCTTGTATATATATAAACATATATATAAGAATCAAATATGAATAACCCATACGTGATATTTAAAACATTTTTAAACAACTTGTGTATGATTTCAATGAATAACTCGTAAATTACAACTAGAACTGTTAAGTAATTTCTAGGTTGATTTTTCTATTTATGTTATCTCTTTTTCTGTGTTTTTTTAATAGTTTTGTGTTATGTAGGGTTTGTTTTTTCCCTCTTTATTCTTTTTAGTGTGTCGTTTTCTTGTATATATATATATATAAACATATATATAAGAATCAAATATGAATAACCCATACATCGTATTTAAAACATTTTTAAACAATTTGTCTATGATTTCAATGAATAACTCGTAAAATACAACTAGAACTTGTTAAGTTATTTCTAGGTTGATTTTTCTATTTATGTTATCTCTTTTTCTGTGTTTTTTAATAGTTATGTGTAATGTAGGGTTTCTTCTTTCCCTATTTATTCTTTTTAGTGTGTCGTTATCTTGTATATATATAAACATATATATAAGAATCAAATATGAATAACCCATACGTGATATTTAAAACATTTTTAAACAACTTGTGTATGATTTCAATGAATAACTCGTAAATTACAACTAGAACTAGTTAAGTAATTTCTAGGTTGATTTTTCTATTTATGTTATCTCTTTTTCTGTGTTTTTTTAATAGTTTTGTGTTATGTAGGGTTTTTTTTTTCCCTCTTTATTCTTTTTAGTGTGTCGTTTTCTTGTATATATATATATATATATATAATATATATAAGAATCAAATATGAATAACCCATACATCGTATTTAAAACATTTTTAAACAATTTGTCTATGATTTCAATGAATAACTCGTAAAATACAACTAGAACTTGTTAAGTTATTTCTAGGTTGATTTTTCTATTTATGTTATCTCTTTTTCTGTGTTTTTTAATAGTTATGTGTAATGTAGGGTTTCTTCTTTCCCTATTTATTCTTTTTAGTGTGTCGTTATCTTGTATATATATAAACATATATATAAGAATCAAATATGAATAACCCATACGTGATATTTAAAACATTTTTAAACAACTTGTGTATGATTTCAATGAATAACTCGTAAATTACAACTAGAACTGGTTAAGTAATTTCTAGGTTGATTTTTCTATTTATGTTATCTCTTTTTCTGTGTTTTTTTAATAGTTTTGTGTTATGTAGGGTTTGTTTTTTCCCTCTTTATTCTTTTTAGTGTGTCGTTTTCTTGTATATATATATATAAACATATATATAAGAATCAAATATGAATAACCCATACATCGTATTTAAAACATTTTTAAACAATTTGTCTATGATTTCAATGAATAACTCGTAAAATACAACTAGAACTTGTTAAGTTATTTCTAGGTTGATTTTTCTATTTATGTTATCTCTTTTTCTGTGTTTTTTAATAGTTATGTGTAATGTAGGGTTTCTTCTTTCCCTATTTATTCTTTTTAGTGTGTCGTTATCTTGTATATATATAAACATATATATAAGAATCAAATATGAATAACCCATACGTGATATTTAAAACATTTTTAAACAACTTGTGTATGATTTCAATGAATAACTCGTAAATTACAACTAGAACTGGTTAAGTAATTT